>NW_008681181.1:2573-23939 GCF_000695815.1 Acanthisitta chloris | reverse complement strand
AAAGGCCCCACGCGACCACCATGCCCAACTATCAAACCAGCACCACCACTGAGCCCCCACAGCTCCCTCAGGTGCTACTCCTGCTCCAGTCCTTCCAGCCCATTCCCTCCTTTGGACACACTCCAGCCCCTGCAATGTCCTTCATTTTGTCATGAGGGGCCCAAAACTGCCCCCAGGATTCAAGGTGGGCCCTCAGCAGTGCCAGCACAGGGGAATACAGTGCTTCCCACAGATCTCGCCCTACAAGGACTCAAACTGTGCTGGTTTGTCTCAGGATTAAAGACAAAAGAGATGAGGAACTGAGGCCCTTGCAAAGCTGAAACCTGTAGGCAGAGGGTAACCAAAGCAGGATTTGCATATTTTCCTGCACAGGTCACTACTGCAGGTGCAGTCAGAGTACAGGAACTGCATCCTCTGAAGTTAATGAGGTAGCTGGGCCAACACTTGAGGCCAATCTCTCCCTGTGTCCAAGGCCACACAGTCCACTGCTTCCCAGGAGCAAGGGGCCACACTTGTCCACTCTACCTTTATGCCCATGGACCTACTAACTGTTCTGCTGAATGAATGGGTAGAGCAGATTACCAGCCAAGAGACAATAAACATTTCTCTCTCTTGCAGCTTGATTCCTTCTCTCCCTCTGTAGCACAATATCATTGGGCAGGGAAGGAAATTCAAACAAGCAATTAGGTGTTTTTCTCCACTAGTTGTGGATTTGCAACTGCCCGACTGCCCCTCGCCGGGAGGATGGCAGGGAAGCTGCTCGTTTCCCCGAGCAGAGGAGGCAGCAGACTCGGTATCAGAGTCTCCCCAGGCTCTCTGGCTCCCAGGGTGACGCGGCAGGAGCACAGCTCCATCCTGCCATCTCCTGTCTCCCTGCCCAACTGCAGAGAGCCCGCACAGACATCCAGACGCGCTGGGAAAGGCACAGAAAACTGATTTAAGAGAGATCCTAACTTCCCATGAAAAGGAAAGAGGAGCAGCAGCCTGCTGGATCCAGCCATGCTCCCCACTGCACAGGGCAGGCTCTTATGTGCCCAGACAGACAGCTCTTCCTCTCCTAACAAACCTTGAGTTCAGCCCCAGAATCCACTTCCCACCTCCAGTGTTTGGCCAGGACCAGGAGGGCACACAGCTCTCCGGGACCCACAGCAGCCCTGCTGGCCTGTGTCACTCGAGGTCTTTCACACAGTGGGGCAGGATGCCTTGGAGCAGATGTGCTCTGGGAGCTGCTTCTGCTGGTCATGACCCTTTTGGATCCCCTTCCCCTTGGTTCTGCATCATGGCATCCACCAAAAATGCCAGCAACAAGGAGCACCCCCAGAGACCTGAGGGAGAGGGAAAGGACAGACCGCTCCCTTCAGCCCATGGCTCGAGAGGAGTGATGATGCCAGACTGGGACACCAACTTTCCCACTGCCCAAGGACAAAAGCATCTGTGCAAAGGTATCCCAAACAGTGCTCAGCCCGAGCCAAAGCCAAAATTCCATCCTTACGAATTTTTTCCAGTCTGTTTTCTAGTGCTGGGATCCCATTCCCCTCTCCCTCCATGAGAGAAGCTCCTCCCCTCAACACAGCAAAGGGCAGAGAGCAAACAGAAACCTAAGGAAACATTTACAGCAGAAAGTTACCTTAGGATGGGAATCTGGAGAAGGTAAAGCTGGAAAAAAGGTTTAGGCACATTATTTTTAAGGACTCAAAACTGGTCCTTATTTTTCCCTTCCATGACTCACTAAAGGAATGAGTTTTTGCATACCCCTCAAGTAGGTGAGATTTGCTGAGCAGCTTAGGAAAAATGCAACCACCTCACTGCAGACAGCTGAGTGCCAAACACTGGATTTTCCTTCCTGCAGGGAAGCCACTATTCTTCCAAAGGCTTGAGCAAGGATTTCCCAGCCATCACCACCATAAGCAGAGGACAAATGTCATTGAGAATAAAAAGGTGTTGCTCAACAACTTACTTTAGCAACCTGGCAGCCTGGTGAACCCACAGCCCCAGAGCAGCAGCTGTAGTGAGTTTCCCATCCACCTGGCACTGAAAGAGCAAGAGATTCAGAGTCAGAGGGAACCTAAACTTTAGCTCTCACTTGCAGAGATACTCTGGATGAGCACAGCAACACTGGTGTATCAAACACAGGGGAAAGCAACTCTGGATTCACAGGCAGCAATCTGAAGAGTTTAAGTCTCTCATATTCAGCCAGACAAACTCCAGAAGCCACCTGGATGCTCTGATGGAAAACCACAGCAGAGCTCAAACTAGGTTAGTGTCTTGCTGCAAATGAATTCAACCAAGACCAGTACACTCTCCTGGGAGTGACACATCCAGTGCTCCCATTCAGCCTCCTGAAAGGCTCATTTTTTCCAAAGGGCACAGGAAGGTTTGGATTTTCTCTTACGTTTTCTAAGCAAAGATGAAGCACTTCTGCTGCAGCCCCAGTGTCACATCTGGGGACTGTCCCACTGCCCAGCAGCTCTTTGCGCAGCCATTTCAGCAGCCACAAGACCCTCCAGCAACACAACCAGAGAGTGTCACCACCTGGGAGTGTGGCACGCCCCAAGACGTCCCCACAGCAGCTCAAACCTGAGGTAGATGTGTTTGGAGCTGGGGCAGAGCAAGCACAGGACTGATCCCCCCGGAAGGGCTGTACCTCTCTGCTTGCGCAGCCTCCCCCAGTGATGGACACACTCCTCCTTGCGGATGCAGTTCCCGGAGGCTGAGACCATGTACTCAGTGCCACAGCGACAGCAGATCCTGCACGAGGCTGGGGGAGAAGAGAGAAACAACACTCAGCTCACTAGAAATCCCTCACCTGCTTGATTTGGCCAAAGCACCAGTGACTCAGAATCACTCAAGCCCCAAATAGTGGTGAAACAACTTGTACTGTTAAAAATGCAAGTGTTGTACCTAAACTCCCACAAAGGCTCAGCAGTCCCTCTGAAAATGCAGTGCTGCCACATCTGCCCCCCCAGACACTTCCCAGAGGCAAACACTGTGTTTCTGCTGCACAGCATCAGCTGCAGCACAGTCCCCAACAGCATGTGCTGCATTGTTTCTCCATCCACAGCCAATTACATTGGACTCTAACACAGTTATTTTCAGAAACAGGATAAATAAGTCATTCCTTGGACATCAGAGCTAATGAAGTCTGGTTTCCAGGGGATCTGTGCCTTGTCACTTCCAAGTGACATTTAGCTCTCCCCGGGCACAGTTTTTCTGTAAGGATTCTTCAGCATTAAAACTGAGAAGTCTCACAGCAGAGCCAGGGCCACCAAGGGGGCAGCCAGGGACAGCTCCCCCCCTCCCACTGCAGCTTGGAATTCAGACACGGGACATGCAAAAAGCCACTGTAAAGTAGCTGACAATCATTCCTCTGATCTCCATGCAATCCCCTGAGTCCCAGAGTGAGCATTAACACCAGCCCAGCCCAGCCCAGCCCACTTGTGTCCACCACCACAGCCACAGCACTAACAGACCTGCAACAGCTCTGGTTAAACAAGAATCATGGAATCATCAAGGTTGGAGGAGAGCTCTAAGATCATCAAATCCAACCATTAACCTGTCACTGCTGTAATCCCTAAAGCAGATCCAGACATCTCTTAAACACCTCCAGGGGTGGTGACTCCAGCACCTGCCTGGGCAATATCCCAGTGCCTGAACACCCCAACACTGAAGAAATTGTTCCTAACATCCAATCCAACTCTCCCTGTGTTAGTTTATGGCTGTTCCCTCTACTCCTCATTCAACTAATTCGAAGATGCTGCAACAGGAAACTACAGAAACAGAACCAACGTGAGCTCAGGATCACATAAAGGAGATGCTGGTTACCTGGAAAAAAGGACTCTAACAAATGCAGCACTTGACAGTGCTAATGTAAGAGCTTTTGGCCAGGTTGCTTCAGCAACCACAGGACAAATGTAGACACAAGGTGACAACATGGATGAGCACTTAACAGCCCTTAGTGAGATGACTCCAAAGAGATGCTCAGGGGAGCATGGCAAGGCACCTCCACAGAGAGGCATCCACGGAGACAACCTGCCTGATTCCCGTTCTTCGACAACACAGAATCATGGAATTGCTAATGTTGGAGAAGACCTTTTAAGATCATCAAGTCCAACCATCAATGAGCACCACCATTTTCACCACTAACCATGTCCTCAAGTGCCACATCTACAGGCTGTTTGAACACTTCCAGGGATGGAGCCTCCACCACTGCCCTGGGCAGCTGTGCCAATGCTTGACAACCTTTTCCGGGGAGGAAATTTTCCCTAATATCCAATCTAAACCTCCTTTGACCCTGTTACCTAGGAATTAGAAACTAGAAACCTCACTCAGCCCCACATGCCACAAACTCTAAACCTTGGCTCAAATATCTCATTCTCCTGACATGGAAGCTGAAGAAACTTGTCCTTTAGGAGCACAGCAGAGATCTGCAGCCACACTCCTCTCCTATATAACCAACTGGCATGTGGAGGAAGGTCACAGCCAGCAAGACCCATGACAGCAGGAGCAAAGACCTTTATACAAGCAGGACAGTATCTCCACGTGTATCTAGCAAACCTTGCAGAATGAGAGCCAGGAGAGCTTACAGTCAAGCACTTTCTTCTCCTCTGCAGTGAAGAGGACAGCACGACCAGCCTTCTCGGGGTGTGCCATGGGGTACCCATTCTCCTTGAGCTGCTCCTCAGTCATCAGGTAGTCCTTGAGGCGCCGGTACAAGGCAGCTCCTGCACACACAGACAGTGCTGAGACCACAGTTCTTACATAGGGGCAGTTTCTCTTACTAGTTTTGGTTTTATCAAGACTCCTGGCTTGATCAACTACTCCCACTAGTTTGGACTTGCTTCCACAGACAGACAGACAGATATTGTTTAACAGTATATGTATACAGCGTTTATGTGTGTTTTAGAATCTGGTTGTTGGTGCCCAAGGTGGCAGGGGGATCGGGCCTAGATGATCTGTAAGGGCCATTCCAACCTCTAAAATTCTATGGTTCTATGACTTCTAACCTCTTGACAAGCAGCATTGAGGCTGGAAAGCAAAGCTGAGACTGAATTCCTCAAAGGGCTATTTTCAGGCCTTTCTGTTATCCACAGACTGGTTCAGGTTGGAAGGACCTTAGAGCCCATCTCATCCCCCCCTGCCCTGGGCAGGGACACCTCCCACCAGCCCAGGTTGCTCCAAGCCCTGTCCAGCCTGGCCTGGAACACTCCCAGGGATGGAGCAGCCACAGCTGCTCTGTCCAACCTGTGCCAGTGCCTCAGCACCTCACAGGGAGGAATTCATCCCACATATCCCATCTAACCTGCCCTCTGGCAGTGTCAGGCCATTCCCCCTTGTCATGGCACTAAATGTGAGACTTCTCCCACCTTAACACGCTAAATGTTTTGACTGGTGGTTGGTAACAGCCCACAGAACCCTTCAAGGCCACCCACAGCTCCCTAAATCCTTCGTTATCAGCAGCTTTCCTCCTGCTGCTGATTTCAGGCTGCTCATTTCATTTCACAGAATAATTATAACTTCTTGCACTCTGCTCAATATCCTTTTGCTGCTAAGTTAAACCCTTCCAATATTGCTTTGTGCCCTTTGATGTTGCTTAGCTGAGCTATTTTGGCCCTTTTAAGCTTTCTCCATGTCAATTCCTTCTGCTCTGTGGCCTCCCTGTCTCTTCTCTGATCTCCTCAACAATTTGCCTACATCTCTTGGCAACCAAAATACCCATAACTGATTTGAGCCAACATGAATAATGCTCGTGGCACAACCCTTTGGCTACAGTATGACCTTACTGTGACATTGGTAGAAGTGAATGTGAGCCCTACAGAGCAGATGGAGATTTGTAAGTCTGGATTTTAATCTGTCAGGCACATTGTAAAGAGCTGCTCCAGGGCAAGAAAGGTAGAGTCAAATAACCCCCCAAGCACAGGAAGCAGCTCTGAATGGCTCCTGATGCCACATCAAAGGCAGAGAGGCTGTACCAGTGACCTCCCAGCCCAAACCAGGGGAGTGAGGAGGGCACTGGTCAGTGGTGTCACCCTTCACCAAGGACTCTGCAGCACTGCACCACAGCCAGACAACAGCTCCTAACACTGCCCACAGATACACCCCAGCACCTCCTGTCACAGAATCCTGGACTCGAGGTGAAGGCTCCAGCCTGATCCTGCCTCCCTCAGTCACAGTGCTACACCTCCAGCTCTAACTCACAAATTACATCCTCACTGCAACAAGGTCTTACCTGTTAAATCCTCAGCTCTCAGGCTCCCTGACCGGTTCAGAGTAAAGCTTGTCTTAGCAGCAAGCTTCCCTCCCAGCACAGCCTCGTGGGACACCACCTTCTTGTTACTTGTCTCTGCAGCGAGAAGGAAGCAGCAAAAGAGATCAGGTACTCAGGTGAGCAAGTGACTTCAGGCCTAGTTTGGGGCAAGAGGAGGACTGGGTTTATCCTCTTGCATTCTAGCACTGCTCCAGAAATGTGTCCAATCCTATTCCCTGATTCAGTGTGTGAGGTGCTGGCCCAGCACTGTCACTCCAGCACTCTGGGGAGCTCCGAGCTCACAGTCAGCCCACGGCAACTCATTTTAAGGGCAGCGAAGATGTTTTTACGATTCTCCTAGAAACTCCTAGCTCTACCTGCTCCCCCAGCACAGAGAGCTCTCCAACTGACCAAAAGCAAGAGAGACCCAAGCACAGAAGCAACCTGATGCCATCATGTGCTGTGTGGTGGCATCACCCACCCACGGTGAGCAGCTCTGTTGTTGGGGCCCTGCAGACCTGTCTCCCCCTCTGATTCTTTCAACTTCTTTTAGGAAGGAGCTTCAGAGCTCTAGAATGTGCTCAGCACATCAGCTAATGGCAGAGAGGAGCTTTTTGCTGATCATTAACTGGCAGCCCTCTCCTAAAGGCCAACCTCCCAAGTTCAGCCGCTCTGACTAATGGCCACGAAGGTAATGAAGACAGAGGGAAGAAAAAGGGAAGAGACCAGGCAAAAAAAATTCACAAGAACAGCACAAATTGATTGTTTAATGTACCCTCTCGAGAGCCAATAATGAAATGTCTTAACCCTCTTCGTCTCTCTCTCGAAGCTTAATGTGTGTAACAGATTTCTGCGGTGATGGACGAGTCTATCACTTTGAAGGCCTCATGTGCAAGTCCCTCCATTAGCAGGGCTTTTCATTTTAAAGAACTTGTGCTAAAAAAAATAATCCATGTGGCATTATCTCCACTTAGGTTCAGAGAGCCAAAAAAGCATTGCAGGACCTGCCTGTTGAAGGCCCATTAAAGCTTGCCAGACTATAAAAAGCTAAACTGGAGCTGTTTGCCTTTCAGCAAAATGCTTTGAGAAATGGGTTCTGGCTTCTCAACAGGTTTCTCTCCATGGTTTCTAATCCAAGCAGGGCTCCAATTACCAAACCACGGGTGTGGTACGTACTGGTGCTGCTGGAGGGGGAGTTGGGCACGAGGCTTCGCAGCTTCTTCAAGGTGTTCACGGCCACGTTCAGGTAGATGTTGCGACTGGTGCTTCGCTCATAAGCCACTTTCTCTTCCGACAGAGCCTGTGAACAGCACAGCTCATTACCACACACTCCCCCATGCTCATGGAATCATGGAATGGTCTGGAAGGACCTTAAAGCTCATTCCATCCCACCCCTGCCACGGGCCGGGTCACCTCCCACCAGCCCCATCCAGCCTGGCCTGGAACACTCCCAGGGATGGAGCAGCCACAGCTGCTCTTGCTTTTGGAGAAAATAAATGTTTGGCTCTTAAAATCCAGAATCCAAGTATGACAGTAAAAAAAAATCTGTCTGACAGGGAATGGAGCAATAAAGTGGCACATGGCTCAGATCTGGAGTGGTATGGGGGTTGCTCAGGTGAGTGAAAGAAAAATAACTGTATTTTACACAAAGTGCTGGAAAAAGCATTTTCCTGTGAAGCTTTCCCTGAGAGATTAACCAAGGGGCTCTGGAACTGCCTGGGAAAGGCTGTTTTCTCCACTTTGGTGCAGTGCAACATCTTAACTGGTAAGAAAAGGAAGTCTGGCAAACGGTCACTCCTTGGGTGCAATAGGAACATTTTCCCCAGGGAGCTGTGAGGATGAAATCCCACAAAGGAATCCTTGTGGCATCTGCTTTGGTTACAGCACACACCACACAGTGTCCCCTATCTACCCAACTAACATCAGTGGCCAAAATTTTCCAACAAAATACATTACTGCCTCAACTCTGCCTTTGGAAATCCTACTCACTACTCCCTACTGCTCCTTGAAAGTCTCCTTAAAAGCCTTCACAAGCAGCAAGGAACCAACACACAACTGATTCCATCTGCCTCAAACACTTCCCTGTGCTCAACACTGACTCCAGGAGGTATTTCCTACTGGACCAGAGCAAAAGGACCAGAGCAAAAGGCCTTTTGTCCAGAAAGACCAAGCTTTCCAATGAAGGGAAAGTGGATGTTATTCCCTGCAGCAAACTTTATTCCTGAGAAGCAAAGATCCATACAGACCTTGTCGAATGCTTCCTGGGAGGAGGAGCAGAATTTCAGGCACTCATCAATGAAGAGGTTGAGATATCTTTGACGAATGTTTGTTGGGACTTTAGCACCAAACTCTGCGGGAATAACAGGCCTCTGTAAGCTGGTGCTCTGGAGGTGGGACAGAGACAGAGAGAGAGAGAGACAGAGAGAGAGAGAGAGAGAGAGAGAGAGAGAGAGAGAGAGGCTGGTCAGGCTTTAGCAAGTTGCTCTGAGTCTCTCCCATTTCCTGCTGTTACTAACAGTGGTGTGACTTCCTTTCTGAAAAGCTGCCAAAGCTAAACATAACATGCAGCACTTTTGGGCACTAAAAATACCACCTGAAGGTTCTGTGCCACCTTCAGCACTTTAACTACTGTTCAAAACAATTAGGTTTCATCCTGCCACTCACCCAGGGGCCAAGGGCTCCAGTGGCATTAGTCACAGCACTTCATGCACACACAGAGATTCCAGAGCAAAGAAATGCTGATATTTCCTTTAAGACATCCAGGACTGAGATGGTACCAAGCACCAGGAGCTGAATGAGAGCTATGAACATGTGACACCAGCTATGGGCATGACAGACACAGGGTTTGGTGCTCTGGCAGTGAATTGAGAACAGGAGGCTCCTTCCTGCCAGGCTGGACACCACACATCCTGTAGGATTCCCAGAATTTTACTGCACTGGGGTTTTCCCTCATTTTCTAATGCCAATCATGAATCACAGAATAATCAGAGTTGGAAGGGACTCTTGAGGATCATCAGTCCAACTCCTGCCCTGCACAGTTCATCCCCAACACTCCACCCTGTGCCTGAGAGCATCATCCAAACATTCCTGGAGCTCTGTTAGCCTTGCACTGTGACTTCCCTGGAGAGCCTGATGCTCCTGAAAGGACTTTCCCCTTCAACTGAATGACATCTTCTTCAGGCACAGGACCCACATATTGGGCTGAGTTACAATCTACCACTGTAGTTTCCCACTTAACACCAATTTATTCCCCAAATCACACAATTTGCCTCCTTTTCAGGGAGGAAATTGTACATTCACCTCTGAAGCACCCAATTGTTTAGTCAGTCATTCTCCATCCCACCCAAGAGACATCCACAAACCAAACCATCTGCTGCAGCCTGGAATCAAAACAGCTCTTTGGAAGACATGAGCATGTTCTAAGGGAAGTGACTGGTTCTACTTCAATGGGAAATGTGCCCATTTTCTCCAGATTTCTACTTTGGTGCCCTGTTCAAGGGGATTTGGTCCTTTCCACTAAATACATGTCTTCTCAACCTCTAATGTGATCCCTTATGCACCTCTGTCATTCTTGCAAGTGTTTTATCCTTCCAGTTGTTTCTTCTATTTTTAATCAGCTTCAAGCTCTATTACTGTGGTGGGTTTGGGTGGGTAAAGAAAAAAAACGACTTTTCACTCTCATAGAAATAATCAGAGCATGTTATGACAGAGTTTGGCACAAGATATCATCTACAAAGACATATTTAATCAAGCCCTGGCACGAACCACGTTCCTGCCATCCACTCCAGCCAACAGCTTCTTATGCCATTCACACTCTGCTCCGCAGTGTCTCAGCCTTCCCAGTGCTCATGGGGAAAGGAAGGGCTTGGAGAATCACAGACTGGTTTGGGCTGGAAGGGACCTCAAATCTCACCTTGTGCCACCTCCTGCCCTGGACAGCGACACCTCCCACCAGCTCAGGTTGCTCCAAGCCCTGTCCAACCTGGCCTGGAACACTCCCAGGGATGGAGCAGCCATAGGTGCTCTGGGCAACCTGCTCCAGTGCCTCAGCACCTCACAGGGAGGAATTCCTTCCCAATATCCAATCTAAACCTTCCCTCCTTCATCCTAAGGCTATTCCCCCTTGTTCCACCACTTTGCTAAGCGACTTCTTTCCCAAGCAATTCACAGCAGAAGTCCCCAGAGGCTGGACAGGTATTCCAGGAAAAAAAAAACCCTAATAAACTAAAAGCAAATGTGAAAAACAAACGAACAAATAGCTTTTCCCTAAACATTGGCAGCAGCCTGAAGTTCAGTGATCACATGTAACTACCCAGGTCACTGTGGGACGTTATCCGTAACCGCTTGCCTCGGTCTGGCCCGCAAAGCCCAGGAAGGCCATTAATCCACCCATGTCTTTCGAGCGCGAGAGGCTCCAAGTCCCTGACCCAAACGGCCACACACCTGGCCAGGCAGCACAAGGGAAGGCTCAAACTGCAGAGGAGTGATCAATATTCCAAGAGATCAGATCAGCACTTAAGCATTTCTATCTTTTTAAGCTCCTACCCCTCAAGTGTTTAATTTTTCATACAACGCTATCGAGGAAAACCACAGGAAGAAACAAACCCGTTTAATCAACCTAATCAAAACACCACTTTCAGACAGTGCTAAATTTGTTGCAGCAGGACCAAACACACCTCCCTCACTGAGGAAGGACAAGAAAGAACACAAACTTCCCTTACCTGTAAGGACGGCACATGTGCTACCCTTTTGGGCACGATGGTGCTGGTGGTCTTTGAAGCCATCCCAGCCAAGGTGCAAGCCTTCAGGGGAAGGGCTGGGGCTTCAGACTCATTGGAAGGTGTGACACTCCTGCCAGCAACAGTTTTCTTACTGCTCCCAAGGCCTGCAGGAAACAGCAAACAGTCAGGTAAAAATCCTGCCTGGCTTCAGGCGGACAGAAGGAACTCACTATCACAGGCCCATGCTGCAAGCTGCGAGTTTTTCAAATGGAAGTCTCCAAAAGAATACAAATTGGGTGATTTCATCCCCTTCCAGGCAAGGATGAAGGAAGCTTCTCCCAGGAAACGTGCCTCATTTCTGTTTGTTTTGGGGTTACTGAGTCAGCAGAGTTTAAAGAGGTAACTCTGTCAGCTGCGAGGCACCGGCAGCACCACTCAGCTCTGAGTCACAGAATCATAGAATCAACCAGGTTGGAAAAGACCTCAAAGATCGAGTCCAACCCTACCACTGTGGAGTCCTTCCAACTCCACAGGGACAGCAATGAGTGCTAATTAGCACTTCCCTCCTGCTCCTGCCACCTTTGAAGGCTTGAGTGGAAGAGGGAATGAGGAGCAAGCACAATCCAACGAAGAAACAGAAACAGAAAAGGCTGAAGTGTCACAGTTAGGGTGTTCAGGCACTGGGATATTGCCCAGGGAAGTGGTGGAGTCACCATCCCTGGAGGTGTTTAAGAGGTGTCTGGATCTGGCCCTGGAGATGGTTTAGGGGTTACAGCAGTGACAGGTTGGATTTGATGACCTTAGAGGTCTCCTCCAAGATGATTCTATGACTCTAAGTGCAGGAGGCTGGGTGAGACTGATGGGGGACAGTGCTGTGTGTCTGGCCTGGTGCCTTTCAGAACAGAATGAAATTTCTCAGGAAAAGACCTTCCACTGGTCACTACCACCAAAGACTCAAGCCATGGCCAATGCTACACACCTGATAGTTTCCCACCTGCTCAGGAGTGATTTAAACACAAGGCAGTGACTTCTAGCCGGAGAAGGACAGGGCAGTGATCCCAAATACAACTGTGCTGGCTTACTTTGCTTGGCTGCTGCGGTGAGGGCTGCGTTTGGCACATGAGCAATCCTCCTCTTTTCTCCTGGCAAAGACAGAGAGGCCTTCTGAACAGCCACAGCCAGTTGTGCTGCCTGCTGCTGAGCCAGCTGGATCCTCTGGTAACACACCTCCTGGGCTGTGGGGGGACGGTAGGGCCGCACTACAGGCTTGCTCGGGGCCTCTGCCTGCACAGACACAAAGTGTCAGAGCCAGCACCCTCCATCCCCACCCTCTGCCTTCCACTCTCCCAGCAAAGACCTCTCTTCCTCAACCCCTCTGTTAGCAAGTACGAGGGTTTGAAGGAGAAGGACCCAAATACTTCCTCAACCCCTCTGTTAGCAAGTACAAGGGTTTGAAGGAGAAGGTCCCAAATGTCTCCCAGCACAAAGCAGTTAGTCACCCATCAGAAAAACAAGCCATTAACGATTCACCCTCTGGCAAGGCCTCCCAGCACACTAGCACATTCCTCAATTGGCAGGTGGGATCCAAACTGCTTGTCTGGTGGCATGACATTCCCAGTGTTGTGCCTAACCCACTTCAAGGCTCTGCCAACACTGCTCTTGCACCAGAACATGACTACAGCCCTGTGCTGCCCACTTGGGCTCATATTCCAATGAAAAAGTGACAACTGGTCTCCATCCACCTTCGCCACATGATGCTGAGCTTCACAGCTCTCTCCCTGCGGCCCCATCCCTGCTCCCACCTCTCAGCAGCCTCCTTTCAGGTCCCCACTCCTCTACCTACTGAGAAGCCTCACACAGATGTCTTTATGGGCTTAGAGCATTACATAAACTGAGCCCTGAATTTCACACAGGCTCTGGCCCTGCCTACTTGTGGAGGCACTTCCCTGCTCCAGCCGCTACGAGCACGAACAAGTTCCACATGCATTTTCTTTGATGTCCAAATTTAGGTTGCAGGAAAAGTGCCAGAAATGATGTCAGCAGAGACAGAAGTTTCCTAGCAGCAGAAGTACAAGAGAAGGAGCAGCAGCAGTACAAACTTCTCCACATACTGAAGAAATGTGAGGAATAGGCCCTGCCTCCCAAACCCACTCGGGAGCAGGATGTGCTCATGCCCAACATCACACGGCGTTTCCGGGACCACAAATTGGGGGCAAGCTGGCAGCTGCTGCATTCCTGGCCTCTGATGCTGGCACCAGCTTCTGGATACCAACCTGAGTGCAGTCAGCCATTAAAGGATAATTACAGACTTCCAAGCAGGACAGGCCACTCATCTCCTGCCTCACCTCCAATTCCTCCGGCCCACCATTTCCCCCGGCAACCAAACCAGAGCTCCGCTCCCTCCCCATCTGCTTGCTCAGTCCTTGGCTATGAACCACCAGCAAGGCTGAGCAAACACTCGACTTGGAAGGACACAGCAAAGCACAGGCCTCAGATCTGGATGGAAAAGCAGCAGTTCAGGCCTCACAGCACAGAGGAGCTGAGGGAGTGCAGGTCCTGCAGTGTGCTCTCGGCAGCGGCTGCCGAGCACACCAGGTCGCTCTGTTTGCCTAGGCAAAGCCTGTGCTGGGGGCTCCCAGCCCTGGAAAGCATTTTGGGATCAGCTGTCACATTAAGAGAACATATTTAAAGATCTGTACATGTCTAAAAGGCACCTCTTCACAATAAATATTTGAGTTAATGAATTTCCAAGCCATTTGCTTCAGTCTCTTATCTCTTCACTTGGGGAGAAAGGCCCTTATCAAACCACATGAACTGGCTGAAGATATGCAGTTAAATAAAACACACTGTACTGACCTCAGGGCTTTAGATTATTAAAAGCAAAAGAGCCTTTTCCAGGCAGAGGGGAAAGGAAAAACAATTAATTTGGACTACCCAGCTCAAATCAGTGTGTAAGTCTCCACTCATATCCCGCTGGAACATAAAACTAATCTGTGCCCAGCACCTGGAGGCAAACACATTAAACCCTCAGAGGAAACAGGAATTAAAATCCCAGGGAGAAAGAAACAAAAAAATCAGATCATCTTCCTTGCCTTTTATTTTAATTCTTCCCTGTACTTTGACAACTGTGACAGAAGAGTCTCACACAGACAGTGCCGAGACCTTGGCAGACGTAAGGCACTGGTTGTACACACCTGACAAAATTCCTACAGTATCTTCTAGGTGCCCAAGAGACAGAAAAGTCCCACCAGACCCAGAGTGATCTTGTGTCTAACTAATTTTCATCTAAATCACCGGAAGAAGATATACTGGAGAAAAATGGACATCTCAGCCTATCCAGTGGGCTACAAAGAGCAGAATCCATTCACCCTGCCCTTGGGTTTAGGGAAGCTTTGCTGCCATTTTTAACAGATGTCTAAATATGGAGTGTTTTTAGAAATTAGAAAGAGAGGAAATAAAACCAACACAGACTGATTCCAGCAGAAACAACTCCCACCCTACTGCCTGGCCCTGGGACTGCAGCGTTTTCCAGGGTCAGGCCAGAAAATCCTCACTTAAAACAATCTAAACTTCTGCTTCTAAATCTGCACTTACATTTCCTTGTTTGACAAGATGAGAGATCCTTCTTTTCTGGCCAGGAAACAGGGTTGTTAAATTGTCTTCTGCCTTTTCTTCATTTGCTTCCTCTTTGGATGGCTGGAAAACAAAAAGAACAAGCTTCCACAGCTGAACAGACTCGAAGATCCCTCGCGCTGGGGAGATGTGAGAAGTCTCCTTTTCAATTAAGCTTGCAGGAGGCAGGTGAGAACATGTGGTCAGGTGCTGAACCACTGAGACAAACCTTGTTTGGACCCCAGGAGCCACCAAAGCAGCAGAGGATGAGCAGCATGACAGTTCCCACCCCAGCAGCAGCTCCAGGCTGGACTGGCACGATTCCACCCAGCCCTTACCTGCCACAGGAGACCTGGACAGCCTCTCCTGCTCTCCTCACTCACATCTCACCTGTCATGGCATTCTTAAAACCCAGGGGGTTTGGGTGGTTTGGGTTTTTTAAGAACTTGGGAGCTGACTCACTTCTACCCTTGTGTAATGCGCTGCCAGGGCAGGTCCTGACAACCTGCTCGACACCAGCCCACGGTGCCCCCACTCCACACTCAGGGAAATGTTTCTCTGCAGGTCTAAGGGCAGAAAGCCTGTGGTGACAACCCCCAGGCCACATACCTGCACAGCCAGAACCTAGCAGGAACTAACAGCACTGCTCCTGGGACAGGGGAAACCACTGTAAATCTGCTTTGGTTTGGACTCTGCAGTTAATTTATACAAAACACACTTCCCAAGTTTATTTTCCCAACCCTTCACTGCTCTCCAGGCAATCCTGCTTTCAGTTTTCCAACAGAACCTCTAGCAAAGCTCTGAGAGGAGCCTGACAACCTCTGAAACTCAGCCACACAGAGCCCAGGGCTGGATTTGGGGATGAGCTCAGCCTCCCCTTGGGATGAGCTCGTGCAGATCCCCACAAGCACTCCACAGGGAATCACTTGGCTCCCTAGGAACTCCCTTAAGAAACTCTCTCACAAAGTGATTCTTCCTGCTAGAAAAGCACCACACTGCCCATATGTGCCCTCACAGATCACAGAATCCTGGAATGTCCTGAGCTGGAAATGACCCACAGGGATCATCAGTCCAACTCCTGCCCAGGACACCCCAACACTGCACCCTGTGCCTGAGAGCATTGGCCAAACACTCCTGGAGCTCTGTCAGCCTTGGGGCTGTGCCCACTGCCCTGGGGAGCTGTTCAGTGCCCGAAGACCCTCGAGGGGAACAACCTTTCCCAATATCCAGCCTAAGCCTCCTGTGGCATGTTACCGAGACCAAACACCACAGCTCCATCCCCAAAATCACTCTATCAACAAGAACTTGCCCATGCCCAACCTCACCCACCAGGCACCTACTCACAGACACCCCTCTCTCAAACGAGAATCCCTGCACTGCAGCGTGTTCCTCCCTTCCCACAGAGGAGCAAACCAAACCTCAGGGCAGGGATGTGCAGTGCAGTACGTGCAAAGGAGCCACACGTGGCTGCTGACAGCCCAACTGTCACTCCGGGCCAGAACTAACTGTTTGCAGTGAGTGGCAGCCCCTGGTTCAGCACTTTTTGAACTCAGGGATTAGTAATTCCCACTGTAGATTCTGTGCCCTTCAACTACTTCCATTTCAACTAGTGAACTTGGAGAAAAAATGCCCAAAATAGTGTTTTTTCCTAGCTGGGAATTATATTAAACACTGAAAAAAGAAGAGCGGAATTTTAAACATGCAAAATTAATAGTTAAGAAAACTATCACAAGGAGCTGATTTATAGTTTCTACTCCCCAGGAATTCTGAGTGAGTGCTAAAAAGGTCTTTACTTGTCAGCAACACAGTTCCCTGTGACCAGGCTGGGGACATCAGTGCAGCAGAGAGTTCAGCAAAAAGCTTTCCCAGTCCAGCTTCTCTCTCCAGCACCGAGCTCACCTCCCCACACACCTGGCACGGCATGTCCTCCATACACAGCTGGTCCTGGACCAGAGAGCTTTATTCAAGGTGACTTCACCCACCACCTACCAAAAGCCTGACCACCAGCACAATTCCTGAGGTGGTCATTAGAGGAAAAGTCCACAGTCAATCACAGGAGGAGAAATTGCCTTCCCCCAACTGCCTTCCCCCCCTCCCCGCGGTTGTGTGGCTCCTGCTGCACTCACCTGCACCTCCTTCACATCAACCACCCCCTCAGGAAGCCTGGCTGTGGGTGAAGGGCTCCAAACTGGGACACACTGGGTGCCCTGACGGTGTCCCAGTACCTCCATTATCTTTGGGATGCAGGATAGCTACAGCTGAAGCCACTCAATAACTCCCTGGACAGGCACATTCATCCCCTGGTACCTGCTGGGTCCCAGCACACAGAAGGCACCTAATTTTGCCACCTCAACTCATAAGCCACTTCCAGTGCCTAAAGGGACTCCAAGAGAGCTGGAGAGGGACTTGGGACAAGGGCCTGGAGGGACAGGACAAGAGGGAATGGCTTCCCATTGCCAGAGGGCATGGATAGGTGGGATACTGCACCGACACCCTGTCCTGGCCCTACCTGCCACTCTGCTGCAACAAGGAGGCACTGTCCAGGTTAGCAAACTGAATTGGCTCTGAAGCCCCCAAAACACTCTCCCTGAAGCCTTTTCTCCAGGCCACCACAGTTCTCAGGCCAGATGGAGACAGAAGGAACAGATAACCCTGAGAGCTAAAGGCCTTCCATAGGAAAGGTAAGTGAATCCTTATATTTCATAGCAGCTTTCAATCCAGCAGGTAAATTCAGGAGCAAACTTTTCCAAGCACTCAGTCACGAACAGGCTGAGATTCTTCCAACACATGGAGTCTCCCTCTGTAGCCCTCTTCAGCTACTTGGAGTAAGCAACACCACCGAACGACACCAGACTCCGTTCCTATTCAGAGGGCAGAGGACCAACCACCCCAGCCAGCATTTACCTGTTTCCCCAGCCTTCCCTTGTCTTCAGTTTTCACATCTGTGGATTCATTAAAAATCCTGAGACACTCTTCCATGGGATCGGACTCAAAGTCCACGTCTTTCTCAAGGATGGAATAATCGATGTCATCAGACGTTGAGGAAGATGGTGACTTGGATAATTTTGAGCGCTTCACTCTCTTCGTCCTTTCCCTTTTGCCCTCAGAGGCTGAGCCACAGCCGTCGCCATCCGAGTCCGAGCTCACGGTGAGCAGCGAGGACGGCAAAGGTCGACCTCGGTCGTCATCATCTCCACTCTCGTCGCCAAACAGGTCAACGTGACTCAAGCTCCTCTGCTTACGACCTTTCTTGGGATCTCCTTTCCCCGGAGATCTGACCTTCTCTTTCTTTCCCTCCAGCGCTGGAGTTTTGGTCCCTTTCTCTCTGTTTCTACGGCCAGAGCTTTCCTTACCGTTTTTCACATCAGCTGTTCCGCTCTGAGAGTCTTTCTTGCTGCTCCCAAGCTTCTCTGTGCTGGAGCCTTTAGTGCCACCCTCACTCTTGCTTTTCCCTGAACTGCTGCTGGTGGACTTGGATTTTTCTTTCCTAAGTCCACCCACTTTTTCTGCCTTGTGTTTTTCAGGTTTCTTTAAGTTCCCATCTGCTTTCACTTTGCCGTTTTTATCTTTGCAGTTTTTCTCTTCATTCTTGGGTTTGAATTTTTCTTCTCTCTTGAGCACTTTGTCTTTTTCTGGATCTTTACTTTTCTCCTTCTTCCCAACCTCACTGAGACCTTTACCAACATCAGATTTCTTCCTTTTTGTTTTGTCTTTCGAGTCTTTGTTTTTATGTTCAATTTCCAGGTTGTTCTTCCCAGAACATAATTTCATTGATTTTGTGTTCTTGTCTGATAAGTTTTTGGCAAGACTCTTCTGTGAACCTGAAAGATCTTCCCTGTCACACTGCACTGCTTCTCTGCTATTCTTGGAAGCAAAGTCATCCAGTTTGTTGCTCTGCTCTTTGCTGGGTAACTCATTGTTTGACTCACTTTCGGAACCAGCTTTGGATGGTGAACTACCAGAAGCTGTTTTGTATTCCACATCAGCCTCGTCTTCAGAGGATGAGAACCTGGCACATACCTCATCATCATCATCATCATCATCATCATCAGGATCTTCACAGAGCTTCTTCGGTGATGGAGAGTAGGATTCCTCATAACTGGACACCCTTCCCCTTTTGGCCCCCTTTGGTTCCTTGGCTTTGCTCAAAAGCCTGGCTGAGTAATTGGAAAGGGGATCGTATTCCAAGTCTGTAGAAGGCTTAGAGTCATCAATCACATATTTATTGTTAGTGACTGTGCTACTGTATTTTTTATTCTGCACTATGGCCTTGGGAACATATTCCAGTGAGCTCCCTTTGGAGTGGGAGGAATCCAAAGTGTATTTACTTGAGTGGCTAACAGCAGTCAGAGGAGTGGGGTTGTAGTCTGAGTTATTGTTAAAGTTGTAGCTACCTGGAATATACTCTAAGGAGGTAAATGAATCACTTTGTGTCCCAGCAGCTGACACAGGTGAGTTGGAAATGAGTGAGGAACCCTCCGACGCACTCAACTCCTTTGTGGTTTCCAGCAGCTCCTCATACTTCTTCTGCTCTCTCTCCACTTCATTTTTGACTGCCTCAATGGCCTTGTTGACCAGCTCCAGCTCCAGAATCCCAGGGGTCACATCTGTAATGTCAGCCAGACTGACATCCTCCGTCTCCAGCGAGCGCCTGGGAAGCTCTGGATTGTAGGGATCATAGCCTCGATCTGCAGCAGAGAAAGAAACTAAGTTACTGACAGCAATTCAGGTCAAACCTTCTTTAGAGTAAAATTTTAGGTCTTTTTAAGGTCTGCTCAGATCAACACAGAACGCTGAAAGACACCACCAAAAGCCACACTCTCATCATTACAGAATAAACAAATGTTGGATACCAAAAGCCACCAGTGGTGTTCACAGGCAGACACCCAGCTGCACCTACACCCCCTTCTCACCACTAGGATCCAAGACCCAAAGTAGTCTCCTTCATCTTTTGCCTTTACTCCTCTTCCTTTTGCTAATCCAGACACTCATGGTATAAAGGAAGATTCCTACACAATGAACCACCCTGGGTTTGTTGTTCTGATATACAAGAGGTCTGCAGTGTTCCTGCTGGTGCAGAGGAGAGTGAGGGTGCCTTGTACTGAAAGAACTCCTTCAGGAATGCAAAACATCCTCCAAAATATTACCCAAAGGAATGGCATGAACTTATGCCACAGGACGCTTAGGCTAGATATCAGGACAAGGTTCTTCCCCCAGAGGTGTTTGGGCACTGAACAGCTCCCCAGGGCAGTGGGCACAGCCCCAAGGCTGACAGAGCTCCAGGAGTGTTTGGCCAATGCTCTCAGGCACAGGGTGCAGTGTTGGGGTGTCCTGGGCAGGAGTTGGACTGATGATCCCTGGGGGTCCCTTCCAGCTCAGGAGATTCCAGGATTCTGTGATTCTGTAAAACAGTTTGCTTTGTCCTTCAGGAATCGCGAGCTAATGAGACTTGAGATGCAAACTCCTTACAGGGCTGAGAACTAAAGTGCTATCAGGACACTCTTTTAAGTACAAACTATTTGAATATATTGATGGACCTCAGACATATCAAATTATCCTCCTGAAACACAAAAAGATGAAGTTACCATCAACACTATACAAACTATTCAGAACTTACACAGGACCTCAGTGAGGATATTCTCTAACCCAGAGCTACTTCCCAACACACCAAACTGAGCTGTGCTCAAATCAGCCACTGCAGCACAGAGAACATGGAAGCATCAAACAAGATTCTTCCAAGGAAACAAGGCTGAGGGTGTTTTTGCCTGTCATGTTGCTTGCAGGACATGAGGCCTCAGGTCTGAGGTGGAGCTGGTTTATTACAAAGCTGCTCTGAGCCAACAGCTCCTCTCTGGGCACTGGTCCTTCTAGTTTGGGCAAGAGGTGACAGCAGTAAACAAAGCTGACATTAAAGGAGAGTGGGAGGACAAGGTCAGCTGTGTAATGGCAGAACTTCTCTTACAGGGCAGTGGTGGAGTCACCACCCCTGGAGGTGTCCAAAAACGTGTGGATGTGGCACTCATGGACACGGTTTAGTGGTGAACATGGTGGTGGTGCTGGCTGATCATTGGACTCTATCATCTTAAGAGATCTTTTCCAACCTCAACAATTCTGTGGTTTTTAAGACCTGCTGCTGCTGAAGTCACTCATCCTCCTGGGTCACCTTCAGCTGGCAAAAAAGTGTGCACTGATGGGGAGATGGGGGAGGTGAAAGCTGTTTGGAGACTCTTTGGAGAAGGGAAAAAGGCACATTTATTTAGCGTCATCGGAACTGCTTTGTTAGCTCAACAGCTCGTGGTGTTTACAGTGGCAGCACTTAGCAAGGAGAACCTCTGTGACTGCAGAAAAGTTATCACCATTGAAAAATTACTTCAAGCTTTTCATTTAATGCTTCACAGAAGAGACAAATAAAATGTTTCAGAAAGGCTTTACCACCAGGCTCAGTTCTGCTCCTCTTCAGAATTAAAGAGGGCAAAAGAAATGGCAGTTCTTGGCACAGAGCTCCTTTGCCAGGACCAAAAGCAAACTGCCAACAATTAATTGAACAATAATACCCAACCACTTGGAAATAATTAACACTGAGATTTAAAATAGCCCATTTCAATCACCCAGAGGAAATGGGTTAGGAGGGCAGGGAAGGGGAGCTAAGAGAAATGTTCCTCAATTTGAAACATAACCCTAGTCCAAGGATTTGGTTCCTTCTCAGTCTTATTAAATAGCACATTTAACTAAGTATTAAAAGCACAGATAACCTTGTGCTGGTCTAAGAACATTGGGAAGGAAGGTTTG
>NW_008681181.1:0-2561 GCF_000695815.1 Acanthisitta chloris | reverse complement strand
CCCTACACATCCCACTCCTTGGATTTGTTCCTTCACGAGAGGGATGTGATGTCACGGTGTCCAAACACATGATGAACCTCCATGGTCAGTTCTGTAGTGGAACAAAAGATGCAAATACGAGAAAAGAAAGTCCCACATTAGCAAGGCTGAAAAAAGCCTTAACAGTCATCCATGGCATGGAGGTATTTTTAACCCTGCTGGGACACAGCCTGTGCAGTCAGGGCACAGTTTCACCAGGTGTTGTCACCCAGTGGAGCCACCTGTCCCTGAACCAGCTGTTGGGGGTTCCCCGGGGGATGCCAGAGCCAGCACAGGGCAGGGAGGTCACAAGGGACAAGAGCAGCCAGACATCACCCCTGTAGGAACCACAAGGTGTCTGCTCAGCTCAGCCAGCCCTGACTGCCAGGGAGGAATCATCGAATCCCAGAGTGGTTTGAGCTGGAAGGACCTTAAACCTCATCCAGTCCCACCCCCTGCCATGGGCAGGGACACCTTCTACTAGCCCAGTTTGCTCCAAGCCCTGTCCAGCCTGGCCTGGAACACTCCCAGGGACGAGACAGCCACAGATGCTCTGCCTAACCTGCTCCAGCGCCTCAGTACCCTCACAGAGAACAATTCCTTCCCAATATCCCGTTCATCCCTGCTCCCTGGCAGTGGAAAGCCATTCCCCCTTGTCCTGTCCCTCCAGGCCCTTGTCCCAAATCCTTCTTGCATTTCTCCTGAGACATGGACCTGCCTGAGTGGGTTCAATCCAGCAGGGAGCAGCTCCAGCGTGGGCAGTGTCATTCCAAAGCCCGCGGCATTATGAGGGAACAACTCACTTGGTAGGAAACTCACTTGGCAGGAGGATGTCAGGGCACACCCCACAAAGCAGCTCAGACAGCAACATCAGGGACACTGCACACACCTCCTTTATGTAGCAAAACACAACTTGAAGCAATTTTGATTCTGTCACAGCAAAAGAAGCATCTAAAAGGTCCTCAAGCCGCTACCCATGGGAGCTTCACCCTCTCCACGGCCTCAGACAGTCCTGGAGGGCACCTGGTACTGCCACTGCCTCACACAGCCACACCAGTTACACGTGAGGATGGAAAAGCCAGAACAAGCCAGTCTGGGCCACACATTCCATGTCTACCTCCACACCCCCTGACAGTCCCACCTGCTCCAGAGCCAGAACAACAGCAGCTAGAACAGAGCATCAAGGCCTGTGACAAATGCAGTGTTTCCCTCAGAGGAAATCACACCATCGGCACTTTCTCCCGTAATCCAGGAAGGAATATGAGAACTCTAACTGGCATGTTTGCCAGGACAGGTGGGAAGCACAGACTGGCACCCAAAACACTCCCTGAGCCCACAGCCTGTCCTGCACAGGCTGAAGGTGTCTCACCCTCTTCAAATCAATCATACATTAATCTGGATATTCAGTGTCTGGATTCCATGGAGATCATTCCATTCCCCATCTCATTTGAGCTTTAAAGTTATTCCTCAATATAGAAGAAAAGCTGAAATTTTGTTGGGAAAAAAAATAAATTAACAGGCCTTACTTTCTGTTTCTGAGAAAAAACATCACATCTCCTGTACAAGTGCTGGTAAAACTAAGGAACTACTGCAAAACCTATATAGCAGAGCAAGTCTTGTTTCCAAGAAGCAGAACAAAAAGAAATATTTAAATATTTCAAATGTTCTGTGTCTTCTTTTCTCAGAAGCAGAACAAAAAGAAATATTTAAACATTTCAAATGTTCTGTGTCTTCTTTTTCTTTCTATTCAACTCCACCTTGAACACTTACTTTGATCAACACTCACAAGCAGCAACACTCACCAGGCCTTTAATTTTCCAGCCTTTCTCTGGCATGCTCAAGACAAGTTATCTGCTCAATACCTGTCTTGTTTCTTTAACTATCTGGGGTGGAAAAGTCCCATTTAAGAAAATAAAATGGAAAAAACCAACAAAACCTAACAACTGGACACTTGTGAAAAGCTAAAGAAAATCCCCTTTCAGGCTATATTACAGTTAAAAGCTTCAGCTGTGACTTATGGAGGGCTAAACCCAAAACTTAAGCTGGTTTTAAACCCTGTCTGGTTTTAGACAGTCCCAAAGGTGGAATCAGAACTTTGCAGCTCCTTTAGGACACAGCACACCAGACACCTGAGCTCTGCAGCTGCCTTCACCAGGGAACTCAACACCCCCAGCACAATCCTCTCTCCAGTAATATCCAGGATCCACAGGGAAATGAAAACCCTTGTGCAACCAAACCCCCCTAAGCCAAGCCGAGCTTCCTGCACAGTCCGTGTACTCCAGACGCCGGAGGAGCCAGGGCAGCTGTGAAATGAATGGTGACCACGTGAAGCCTCCCTGGAGAATCACTTCTCTCCCAGCTGCTCCTTCCCACACAGACACCAGCTCGCTCCCCGACAAGCCCAAAACTTCCCGGAGAGTTACCTGGGCTCTCTCTAGTTGACAAGCACTGCAGATATTTGTTCATGCTGGGGAGGCTGAAGCTGCCAAGACACCCTGGCCAGGCTCCTGACAGAGCACTAGCCACGTGCAGACACAGCACTC
>NW_008681180.1:7512-14477 GCF_000695815.1 Acanthisitta chloris | reverse complement strand
AAAAAAAAAAAAAAGAGGTAAAAAAAGACAAGTAAGGAATAAATCAGGAGATGCTTTGTTGGCCTTTTTTTGGACCACCAGAAGCTTCTCAGAGCTTTGCAGTTCAGGGAAGTCAGTCAGGAGCATTTAAATAGAGATAAAAAGGCAGAAGGAAAGAGTAAAGATTGCCAAGGAGGACAGAAGAGGGAACTCCCTCAGAGTTCCTAACCAACTGTCCCAGTCTGTTGCTGTCTTTCAGATCTTAAACTCACTCTGACTGCAGCAGATCCCAACAGGGATTTGCTTTCACTTACACATTTCCCTGGCAATAGTCAGTAGAAAACCTTCCCACTAATGGCAGATCAACAGGACTATTTCTGCTCAGGATGGACTTGGAGCAAACTGTGGTTGCCATGGGATTCCAAAAAAGCCACCAGAGCTCAACTCAAAAGCTGCCTGGAACTCCACACTGCTTTTTCCAGGCTTGGATTCCTAAAAAGTTCCAATTTACATTGTCTGGAGTTGGCTTGGAAGGCAAAGGAAGAGTTATAGAGAGGAGCCAAAATTCCACAGCAGCACAGAGGCCCCTCCAGAAGGAAGACAAGATTCCAAGGGGAAAGGAAAAGAGAGAGAAGAGGAAAACGAAATGGAGCATCCCAGGGACATCCAACTCCTCCCCAGTCATGTTCTCCCTTGTGAGAACTCACCTTCACCCACTGGTCTGGTTTGATGTCTTTCAAAACCACAGTGAGCTCTGCTTTGTCCATCAATATCTGCATTTTGGCACAGGTGGGATCATCACTTGTGCAAATACTTATGGGCACCATCCACATGGGGAAATCCTCCCCTGCAAGAATGGAAAGGATGGTCTGAGGAAGAGAAAAGTGTGGGAAACGAGGCCTGGGGTGGTCAACCAGGTCTCACAGCAGGTTCAGCTTGGGCTGCTTAATCAAGGCACAAATGTGAAGAAAAATGATAGTTGTAGAGTTAGAAACCAAATCACCTTTCAAGCCAAACATTTTCATTCCTATAAACATGGAAGAGGAGTGGAATCTGTGCTTAAGACAGAGGTGGATTCCACATGAGGCATTTTATTCAGCACCAGTACAAACCAGCTGCTCCCAGAGCTCCTCATGGGATAGCACTGGCCCCAGCCTGGACTCTCTGAAGGAACACTGAGCCAAGGAATCCATGCAAGGACATGGAAACCACATGTGGGAGAGATTCCCCCTTGGATTTCCTGAAGCTGTCCCAGCTGGATCTAAGCAGAGCACCTGAGTGCTCTGCACTGGATCTCAGCACCAGTACAAACCAGCTGCTCCCAGAGCTCCTCATGGGATAGCACTGGCCCCAGCCTGGACTCTCTGAAGGAACACTGAGCCAAGGAATCCATGCAAGGACATGGAAACCACATGTGGGAGAGATTCCCCCTTGGATTTCCTGAAGCTGTCCCAGCTGGATCTAAGCAGAGCACCTGAGTGCTCTGCACTGGATCTGTCTCAGCTCCCAGCCACAACCATCTCTCAGCACTCATCTTACCAGTATATGGTCCACTGGCACAGAACTTCTTCTGGACTAACTTCAACACTTTGTCATCTTCTTGCTGGAGGGAAAAAGAGAGAAAGAAAAGAACTGTTAGAACATCTAACCTCAGATTTTGTGTGTCACTGTGTGTTCTCTGGTTCAGGGGGTAACTTGTTTTCTCCTCCAGCAGAAGGAGCTCCCTCAAGAGAGATTCTCAAGCACTAATCCCTGTTCCTGTGGGAACACACATGCCCTGTTTCCCCTCTGGATTTGCTGCCTGGCTCCAGTGATCCTCCCTGAGCCTGCAATCTTGTAGCATAAGCAGAATGGCAGTGGAGTCAGAGCAGGATGTGTGGCACAGGGAGCTAAATCACATCTTCCCTCCCCCATCACACACACACACACACACAGAGCAAACAGGCTCTGTCAGCAAACTCCAGTGATCCCTAGAGTTTCTGGGCTAACTCCTAAGGCTTTGCAGCAGGTTCCTGGAGTGAGCTGCACTTCCCTCCCTCCAGAGCCAGAACTGTCAGTGCACACAGCAACCACAGCACTGATCAAAGGCAATGTCTGAAACCACTGGATGCTCCTAAATCTGCTCCTTAAACCACAGCTCCAGGCACAAGTTGTGCTCTGAGGTGACACAGAGTTAGGTTTACCTGTTCAGCTTCCACATAAATGAGTGGAAATCCCATTTGTTTGGTCCATGTGTTCATCACAGCAGCAATGGGTTTGCCACTGGCTTTTTCCAGGCTTTCCCAGAGATCCTCTGCAGGAGAAAAGGCTGAGTCAGGACTCTCAGAGTGTCAGATGTTATTAGGGGCACTGCAGGAGAGGTTGGGTCCAGTTTGTCTTGATGTTTTGGGGTCTTTTTATTGCATTGGTACAGCTGACAGGCAAGGAAAAGGGAATTCCAACCACTCAGGGGGGGACAGGAAAAGCTTTAGTACAAAAAAACCCAAAGCAATCAATACACATTGTGAGAAAGGAGCATCAAAATTAACACGAATATTCAACCAGAAGAATCTTTTCCCTTAGTTTTTCATGCCCAAAGAGCTGAGAAACAGTACAGAGAGGTGTTGGTTGATAGAGCTCCATGTGCTACTTGCACATTCATGCCTGATGCCCAGGAAAGTTCAGGAAAAGGAAGCACTGGGGGATGTCAGACAAGACTTTGACCCGTTTAACCACACCCACAATCAATACTGCCAGTGGCTCACTGGGCAAACCAAAGGCTATACCCAAACTGGATCCCTGGGCAGATGTGGTTAATGGTCAATCAGCCCCTTCAGGTCACCTCAGCCACTCCTGAGACACAGAATCCCCCAAGGATGCTGAGTCCTGGCTGTGCAGGGACCACACTGGGTCACACTGGACACCAGCCAGTTATTTCCTGGAGTTTCAGCTACCTCAGGTGGGCAAAGAGCTGTTTAAGAATCCATCAGTGATTCCAGAATCATTTTCCTTGGACCAGAGTGAGCAGTTACCTGTGGCAGCATTCCTCTGCTGGAACTTCGTCAGGTACAGGTTCATTCCTTTCCTGAAGTCCTGAGAACACACAGTGGGATATGTCATGGCACCAGAGCAGAGGTTTCTCTCTCCTACCTCTGCACTGCATTTATATCCAAGGAATCACCTTGGAATCAGCTGAAACCTTAGATTCAGTTGTACATCTCTAACTCTTTCCTTATTTCCCATTACCTTATTTCCCCTAGGGAAGTGCAGAGCCCAAATAAACTGGGGAGAAATTCCCCAAACACAGAGATGGAATCTTTTTTAAACCTCAGCATTTTTAAGTGCAGAAAAGATGTGACAATCTCCACTTGGCTTGTTCAGCCCCATCCCTTTACCTCATCCCCAATGTAGTCGTGCAGCATTCGGATCACAGATGCTCCTTTGCTGTAAGAAATGGCATCAAAGATTTCATCCACCTCAGAGGGATGACCCACACTGACCTGTGGGAGACAGCAGAGCTCACAGTGAGAAGGATTGGAAGTGCTGTGAGATGGGATTTGGCTTGGGCAAGTGTTTTAGGAGCTGCTTTTTCCCCCTGCACATCCATCCCTAAAGTGTCTCAGTGTCTCTCTGCACTCAGGCAGTGAAACTCATCCAGACAGAGCTAGGCCAGGGCTGGGGTAGAAGTGAAACACACTCTAAGTTAGTTTTTGGGGTTAAATCAAATAGATTTGGGGGTTCCTGCTTCAACACTTACCCAACAGCAACAATAGTAGTGGAAATTGTTTAATCCAGGGAGAGTGAACAGTACCCACTGAGGAAATCACTCTAAAATGAGCTGTGGTACAAAGCAAGGTCATTTCCCAACATCTGCTCCATCAACCCTTCCTTAATTCCTTAAAAAACTTGATGTCTAGGAGTGACAAGGGAGTTTTCCTTGAGGAAAATCCACAACTTCAGATTTCCATCTGCATCAGAAATGGCTGCAAAATTCCCTGGATTTTTAAGTCATACAGAGCTGACAAGGAAAAAAAAAGATTTTTAAGTCATACAGAGCTGACAAGTTAAAAAAAAAGGGAAAGCAACCCATGGAAAATAACTCACCTCAATGGGATGGCTGTTGTCTAAGGCATCAAGCTCCTGAGCACGTGTGTAATCTGCAGACACAAACTGGGTCCAGATGTCATACTCGGGGAAGCAATGATCCACACACAGGTACTCAATCCATGAGGCAAAGCCTTCATTCAGCCACAGGTGGGTCCACCATTCCTGGAGAGACAGGAAAGCACAATAAACCACACCATTCCAAGGGATTTGTTTCACCAGGGAGAAGTTTGCAGCCAGGAGAAGTTCTTAGTGGCCTAGCTTAGTGTAAAATGTTCATTCCAGGTTGGATGAAGCTTTGAGCAACCTGCTCTGGTGGGAGATGTCCCTGCCCAGGGATGGAGTTGGGGCTGGATGAGCTCTAAACTCCATCCCAATCCTTTCACATCCTATGGTTCTATGAAATCAGGGAAAGGTGATGGTTGTAAGCACAAATTGTTCGCTGGAAAGAAGTCCCTAAGAGCATCAGCACTTAATAAAGGTCCTCCCTTGAAGTTTTAGGAGGAGAACTGCACCAGGGACTATGGAATTCCCAAAGACTGGACTAGAGGTCTGAGGGAATACACCTGGATTAGGGAAAACCAGTGACAGGCAAATGTTGCAAGTCAGGGAAGCAGCATAACTGTGGGAACATAAGTGTCTTTCCAAAATGGAACACCAGCAGATGCAGAAGACTTGAGTTTGGGGCTTTTTTTCCCAGCTGGAACAGCAGCAGGTGTAGGAGACTGAGTTTAGGTGGATTTTTTCCTTACATAAAGGAGAAAATCTGGAAACTGAAGAGTTTTGACTATGGAAACCTGAAGTGCAGTGAACAGTTCAAGGTTGTTCCTCACCAGCCCCAAGTGAGATTTAAGGTCAGAATGTTACACTGATAGGTCAAAACTCTAATATTCCAGTGGAGTAGGGGAAGGAAGGGGAAAAAGCTATGGATACTGAGGAGGAAAACAGCTTTTTCCATGGGACTAACTGCTCCTACCACCCATGGGTCACTGCAAACAGGGTGAGGAGCAGTGTAGCTGTGGTGCCATGGGCACAAGGAGCTGGACAATTATCTTCCAAACTCTCCTGTTCTCCTCTGGATGAAACTTTCCCCCCTGGGAGGGTGGAATTTCAATAAGGAAAGCTGTGACTGAAACTCCACACGGATCAGAGCTCTGCTTTATTTTTTGAGTGGAGACTCCTCAGTTTTCTTCTCCACTCCTGATGGCATCTGTTCCCCAGACAAGGTCCCAACTCACAGGGATGAACGGATTTGGGGGCAATTAGCTTGGATTTCTGGATCTATTCACCTCCCTCTGCTTCTCCCTCATTCCTCTGGCAATATAATTCCTCACAAATCCATTTCTTCCCCTGGAATTCTTCTTTGCTCCAACAAAACTGGCACATTGTGCTGGTCAAAAGGGGCAAAGCAAAGATGCCACTGAGGCTTTCTGCACCTCATTAGAGAGGAGGAAAAGCTGATTTTCTGGGAATTAAGCAACATTGAAATGTCTTTTCCTATTTCACAGCTGCATCACAGAACATAACATAATAACCAAGAAGAAAAAGCTCTTGCTGAAAACCTTTGAAGAGCCACAGCTTCAAAAGGAAAGGAAAAAAAGCTAATTTAATGTAAATTTTAGAGGCTTTGGGGAACTTTCTCAGCCTTTTTTTTTTTTGCCTCAGTTCTCAATGGACAGAAGGATCATGAAGGGTTTGTGGTCACTGATGGTCTCTGAGGCACTTGCTCACACTCTCTAGTCAGAGGATGTTGTTTCTCCTTCCTTCCAGCTGCTCAGCTCCACTAAAAGCTAAAAATACACTACTTTACTAGTCCTTTTTCCATGTAAAGATCGTGTTGCTCTCCCATGGAAGCTCCTTGTGCTGCCACAGACAGGACTGGACACAGCTGCCCACATGGCAGAAAAGTCTCACACACTCTGCTTTGGCCATCAAAAATATTTACCTTGGGTTTTCCTCCACCTACTCCCAACGAAGCACCCAAAAAACCCACAGCAGAACATATCTGGGGCTCCAGAAATCAGACTTTTCCCACCAAATACTCATTTCTTACAACAAGAGAACCTCCAGAACCTGTAAAATGTTTGGATTCAAGCACCTGCTCACAGGATTTTGGGAATAGGGATATCAGGTCATTACCAGAGGAAGCTGAAGCCATTTAGCAGCAGATCCAGGTGTGGGGTTAGCACTAAATGGGATTTTTTTAAAACAGATTTCCCTCTTGCTGCCTCACAGATACCTTTATTCCCACTGAAATGACCTTCAGGCAGTCGCTCCCCATTTATTCCAAGTAATCAAGAGTTACTCTTGAGTAACTTCTCAGCTACAGGACTGGAAGGATCTGCAGAGCTGAACTGGCACTGACACACATGTTGGGGACAAAGCTTGGCAGGTGGATCCTGCTTGAAAGGAAAACACTGGATTGTTGCTGAATATGGCTCAATTCTAACCAGAAATTAGCCTAGAAATACTTCAAGAGAACACAGCAGTGAAGAGGAAAGTGGTAATAAAGCACTGTTTAAATGTAAGGGTTTAGGGGTTACAGCACTGACAGGTTAATGGTTGGACTTGATCTTTGAGGTCTCCTCCAGCCTTGAGGATTCCATGATTCTGAAGACAACATGCTGCTATTGAGGAGCACTTAAACCCATTTTGGCAGGATATCATAGAATCATAGAATTCTAGAGTTTAGGGGTTGGGATGGAGCTTAGAGATCATCCAGTCCCAATCCCTGCCCTGGGCAGGGACATCTCCCTAGATCAGGTTGCTCAAGGCTCATCCAGCCTGGATTGAACACCACCAGGGTCAGGGAGACACCACATCCCTGGGCAACCTGTGCCAGTGTCTCACCACCCTTAGAGTAACAAACTTTCTTCTCACATCCAACCTAGACTTTCCCTCCT
>NW_008681180.1:0-7322 GCF_000695815.1 Acanthisitta chloris | reverse complement strand
ACTTGCTCCAACAGTTCCATGTCCTTCTGATGCTGAGGACACCAGAACTGTGTGCAGGATTCCAGGTGGGTCTCACAGAGCAGAGCAGAGGGGAAGAATCACCTCTTTGGACCTGCATATGTACCACATGCCAAAAACCAACAGAGTTTTTCCCTGTTACATACCATAGTCACAAGGTTTCCAAACCACTGGTGAGCAAGTTCATGTCCCACAACCAGAGCAACCCACTGGCGAGAGGAAGAGCAGGAGTTTTTGGGGTCAATGAGCAGTGCAGTCTCTCTGTGGGGGAGACAGAAACAGAACTGAGCACAGTGGGATATGCCTGGGGATAAAAAAACCAAAAAACCAACAAACCACAATCAAAAGTAGGTTAAATGACCTAAGCAAGCTAAAAAGTGATCAGTACCACTGAATTAAAAATAAAATTTAAAAAAACCCCAAAAATCAAAAGCTACTTCAGTGTAGGAATTCTTTAGGTAAGTTCCACAGCTGTTGGAAAGCTTTGGAGGAATAATTCCTTGTGGCATGCAAGAAGACAAGAGCAAAAACCCAGGCAGGAACAAGGTTTATCCTTGATTTATCAACCAGCTCACCTATATAACCTAGGAAACCTCAACTGCAACTCCCTTTGCTCTGCAGGATGGATGCACAGCACCTCCTCATCCCTGCCTCCCTCATCCCCAATGGAATTCTGCCTCTTCCAAGGGCACAACCAGCTGTTTACACACAGGATTCTCCACGGGGCAGGCACACACCTTCCTCTACCACCCCCTGCCATCAGCAGGGCTTATAGGGGCTGCCAGAAACCTCTGGAATGCTGCAGCCAAGGGGGAAATGTGCACCTGGATAGAGCTGGAGCCTGCAGAACAAAACCTCCTGTCCCCAGAGGGACAGAGCAAGTGCCCAACTCAGCAGAAAGGGGAGAAAAATGAACAGCACCATTAAGAAAAGCTCCAAAAAATTCTCCTCATCCAGGATAAATATATATCTTTTTCCCCACAGGGAGTAAAAAGATGAGATTTCATCAGGATTGCAAACAACAAATAGATTGGAAACCTGAGCTGGAATTTCTAGTTGCATTTTTAAGGCCGAATTAAAATCCTGAGCAGCAGAAATTCAAACTGGTTTTCAGGCTTTCAAGTGCAAAGCTTACAAGTTGTATGAAATGCAGGCAAGTCATTCTAACAACAGGCAGAGAAAAGGTGATATCATCAAGCAAAAGTACAACAGCTTGATCAGAAGAAGGAAAAACCCAAACTGCAAAGGAAGGCAAGGTCATAGCTGTGATTTAGTCACCTCCACATGGTTATATTGTGGTTCTCAATTGCCTACAAGGTAAAACCAGAAACTCTTCCAGCTGTGTCTGAGAGTTTGTGAGGTTTTATGGGAGGGGGGAAAAAGGGGCCAAGAACGTTCTCCTGCAGAACAGGCAGTGCTGCCAGGCACTTCAACCCTCACACCCTTGGCCAGCAGCTGCTTTTTTGCCTTCCTAAGCTGTGTACAATGCCAAAACTCTCCAACCCAAGCGAGAGTTGAGGGTATTTACTGCGTCTCGTTTGGGAGGATACCCAGGAATTACAACTCCCTACAACTAATCCAATTACTTCCAAGAATTAGTGAACAAAGAGGGGGAAAGACAGTATTTTAACAGCATACCTATAAGTAACAAGGCCCCAGTTCTCCATGGCACCTTTATAAAATAAATACAAAGGTTTATTGATATGGATACACACCTCTTCCTAAAGGTTTCAAATTCAAATACAATACAGTTCAGCAATAAAGTGAGTTACTTTACCAGCAGCAAAGTCTGCAATAGCTATGAGATCAATTTTAGGAAGAGGGTAAGGAACATTGAAGTAGTCCTTATAAAAAGGCAGAGTTTTAGCAGCAACCTGTAAGAAACAAGAGGAGAAATGTTAACTTGGAAACAGGAAAACGTTAACATTTATGGTTGAAACTAACAGAGCAGCACAAAGATTTCTTCCAGAAGCTCCACTCCCAACTTCCAGAGCACAGTGGTTTGGAAGATTCCCATCCCTCTGTTCTCCCAAGCTGTTGCCACCCTCCAGTACCTCTCATCCTCTTTCAGGCCCAAGCTAACATCCCCTGAACCACAGAATATCCTGAGCTTGATGGGACCCACAAGGATCCTTGATCTAACTCCTGCTATGCCCAGGACACCCCAAAATCCCATGAGAGCATTGGCCAAACACTCCTGGAACTCTGTCAGCCTTGGGGCTGTGCCCACTGCCCTGGGGAGCTGTTCAGTGCCCAAACACCTCTGGGGGAAGAACCTTGTCCTGATATCCAACCTAACCCTGTCCCAGTGCCCAAACACCTCTGGGGGAAGAACCTTGTCCTGATATCCAACCTAACCCTGTCCCAGTGCCCAAACACCTCTGGGGGAAGAACCTTGTCCTGATATCCAACCTAACCCTGTCCCAGTGCCCAAACACCTCTGGGGGAAGAATTTTGTCCTGATATCCACCTAAACTTCCCCTGACACAGCTCCTGCTGTTCCCTGGCTCCTATCAGTGATTCCCATTGCTGCTCCTCCACTTCCCCTCATGAGGAAGTTCTATACAGCCAAGATTTCTCCCCTCAGCTCTTCCCACCAGAACTGAGTCACACCATTTCCCTCACTAAACATTGGGTCACACCCAACTGCAATTCTACAGAACCTCAAGCTCAGCCTCTTGGACCCACTAAACCATGGAAAAAAACCCATGAGCTTTGCATGGCTTTAGGTGAGTGCCCAAGAGAGAGGTGTAAGGGATCTCCACTGCCCACCAAGGTGTCCCTGAGCTCATTACCTCTAGTGCAAACTTTCCTTGCTCGGCCTTGCCCACGGGGGTGTAGACGCGCACCAGGACGCCGTCGAGGGACCTTGCTTCCACGAAGTCGTACTCGCCCACCACGAAGGCCACCAGGTACGTGGACATCACCGGGGTGCGAGCGAACTTCACCTCCACCAGGTTCTCGTCGTCCGGGTACGGCTTCCTGTCCACCACGTTCTGGGGCAGCAGCAAGGCACTGGTTAGTGTGGGGAGGGAAACTGGGAGGTATAGGGGGATGGGGTGGGTGTTCCATCACTATGGGGAGGTTAACATACAGGTCAAGTGAAGGGAGGGAAGGTTTGAAAGTGTAGGTCATAGGGTGATGCCCCCACTCTGTCAGGCTTGGGGCCATGACCACTGACCAGGTGTTCAATTCAATGCCCAAACACCTCTGGGGGAAGGAACCTTGTGCTGATATCCAACCTAACACTGTTCAGTGCCCAAACACATCTCGGGGAAGAACCTTGTCCTGATATCCAACCTAACACTGTTCAGTGCCCAAACACATCTGGGGGAAGAACTTTGTAAGAACCTTGTCCTGATCTCCATCCTAACCTTGTTCCAGTGCCCAAACACCTCTGGGGGAATAACCCTGTCCTGATATCCAGCCTGAACCTATCCCAGTGCCCAAACACCTCTGGAGGAAGAACCTTGTCCTGATCTCCATCCTAACCCTGTTCCAGTGCCCAAACACCTCTGGGGAAAGAACCTTGTCCTGATCTCCATCCTAACCCTGTTCCAGTGCCCAAACACCTCTGGGGGAATAACCCTGTCCTGATATCCAGCCTGAACCTATCCCAGTGCCCAAACACCTCTGGAGGAAGAACCTTGTCCTGATCTCCATCCTAACCCTGTTCCAGTGCCCAAACACCTCTGGGGGCAGAACCTTTGTATAGAATATATACAAATTCTAAGCTACATACAAAAAATCTAATCTCTCAGTGCCCAGGCAGCTGGACACATCAGCTGCTGTTCCTCAGAGTCAGGAGGCACCTTCACTTTCAATTCTGAACCAGAAATCATGTGGGCAGGGCCAGGCCAGACTTTACAGGTAACTCTCAACCTTAGCCACTGGAATACAAAGTCTATTTTTAAACTGACCCTTCTCCAGCAACATAACCTAAAAATATGTGCAAGCAGCAAGCTGAAAATGCCCATTTGTATTTGTGACAGAGATACTTCTACCTCCCACATTTCATCCCAGCTCTGGATAGAAATTGTCCAGAGCAGCAAAGCTGCTGATTTATCCCAAGTGCTCCTGGATAACAGCTCTATAAACACACAAAGGACTAGTTTTCCCAGTCACTCTCATCCAGCAGCACATGGCTTGATATCTGCCACAGTTTATTATCACCTTTTTAAACCACCACCACTGTGGCTGACAACCTGTTCAGGTTCTGTGCTGATATCTGACATCACATCTTAGAGCTCTCTCCACTATTTTAGCAACAGCAGCTCTGTATTCTAGCTCTGTTACTCAGACACATTAACCACCATCAAATAATCAGCTGGTGTTATTACAGTTTTACTTAAAATACTGTTTTAGTGTACATTGAGGACTTACCATGTTTGACAAAGCTACTCTGTCTTTAGGAACCACCAAAGAAATATCAAATGTTGCCTTAATAGCAGGTTCATCCCAGCAAGGGAAAGCTCTGCGAGCATCAGTAGCCTGAAAGAAGAGCATTAAACACAGGAATCAAGAGCAAGAAAACACACAAATTCAGCTCAGCTTACAGCAAGAACTGGGTGAGTGGTGCAGCCTCTTCCCTGACACTCCTGACCTCTGCGTTGGAGCATTTCCTTCTCATTTTACTCTTGGTTGTTCACCAAAAAGCAGCTGAGAAGCACTGTGAGCTCTGATGGAATTGTACAGTCCGAGGAGAATTTAGCAGAGTCATGACAGGAGCAAAGCTCAGTCATGTGAAAGCAGAGAGGGCACTCAGGCGTTCACAGGCTCTGCACACACGACCACCTATTTATACCCTGTCAGGAAACTGCTCCTAAAAAACCTTCTATTTGTCCTAGGGAAGTGCTCCATAGCTTTATGTAACCAGGCAGATAACTCTGGAATTACAATATGGTGTAAGATTCTGTCACTATGGTCAGGGTTTATGTAAGAGAGCCAGGATCTGCCTCACGCTTTGGATGGCATTAACATACCGAGATAAAGGCACAGTGTCCTACTAAAAAAAATAGGAATATCATCCAGAAAAGAAAGGTTGGCAGAGGTATTTGACCACAGCTGAACAAAGAGCTGCTCCTGAACACTGCAGCTGGAGCACACCTAGCATACATCCCACACCAGCAGGATCCCTGTGCCACATCCAGGATTCACTGACCTTGAAGCTGCAATGGGAAGGCTGATTTGAGTCTCAGCCACACTCAGAGCAAGAAGCAAGAAAATGTGGAGCTCTGAAGTTTACCCAGAGGGTATAAAGGTAGGAAATTTGCCTCTTCCAAGCCTAAATGCTGTTTGAAAAGCAGATGGCAGCCCATACCTCGAACTGAGTGACAGCAGCATAGCGTGTGTCTCCGGTGGGGGTGGTGTATTTACTCCTGTAGAACCCCTTCATCTTGTCATTCAGCTCCCCAACAAAGTCTATCTTGAGTGTCCCTGTCCCTGCAACACAGACACAGTGGACACTGGTAGGACATGTGTTTGGGGTGCACCTCCAGGCCAGGTGCTGAGCTCCCTCAGCCTCTCCTCACCCATCCCTCCTGTCCCAGCCTCCCTCTCCCTAACCAAACTACACTCCAAAGAACATTCCAGGCAAAGCCAGATGCCCCTCACAGCATTTCAGGATGGACCAGAGGCTGCTGCACTACTCCTTCTCATAGCCAAACACAATGCAACAACCTGGAGAGACCTACCTCGATCCATTCCTGAAGTCCAATCCTTACCTTAGAGCAAAGTTTGTAACAATAAAGGTTAGGAGGAGTAATGGCATCCTAGGAAATCCACTATAAAAGCCAAGATGGAGCTGTGGCTGTGCTCAAGCCTGTAAGTCAATTAGTCTCAGGATTTATTCTTCCATCAATGTCTCAGTGCAAACCTGAGCTGCAGCCAAAATCACACAGAACCAAATGCTCCAGCTGGATCATCCCAGGATCTCCTATCTGTCCTTTTCCAGATGAAATCCAACTGCTTTAGTCAAACTGAGGAGCTGAATTTCACCAGCAGAGTCCTCAGAGGAGCAAGTGTAGCAGTTTCAGAAGAATCCCAGCATTGATGCTGGGATTAACCCTGCAGGAATTCCCATGAGTTCCCTGTGCCCAGAGGGAATCAACCCACCAGGAGGAACAGGAACAGCTCCTGCTTCCCAGCAGCAGGGAAATAACTAGAGCCACCTCAAGTCTTGGAAGCAAATATCACCAGTAGTGAAACACCAATTCCAGAGGCTCCCAAAGCAGTGGACAGACTCCCCAGGGAGCACCACAGCCACAGTCAGATGCTCCAGAGAAGGCAGAGCTGTCCCACTGCAGCTTTTCCAAGTGCAAACACCTTACCCACGGCGTTGGAGGCAGCAGGAAGCAGAAGAAGAACTCTTACCTTTCTGCAGGGTACTGGGAAAGGAGAGAGTAACCTTCTCATCCTCGTTCTGGTAGTTGAAGCCTGTGGCATGTACCTCTGAAACAGAGCACAGGTCACTGTGGTCACAACCAGCCCCAGAGAAAACTCAGAAATATCTCAAATTCACCGATTTGGCCGAAGCCAACAACATGTTGAAGTGATTGAGCAAATCCATGGAGATGTGGAATAATCCAGGCTGATACCAACGTGAGGAACCAAAGGAGCTGGAGTTCCATGGCAGGGAAGCTGCTGCTGTGCCCAGGAATGAAAGCTGAGCTGATAAATTATGAACCTGCAGGGAGAACAGTCTCTGTGCCACACTAGGAATGTTGGGAACTCCTGCTACAATCCTGATGAGTGGTGACATACTGCAGCAAACCTCCCCTCAGCATTAAACACTTCTAGCAGTACATGTTATATTCCTGTTAACGACCCCAAACAGGATGCTTAGGAATTATTCACCTCATTTGTGGCTCTCCCTTTGAAAAGCAAATTAATCTCCACAGCAAGAGGTCGTTGGTATTTAAGGACAGTGAAAATCACAATGTTGATGGTATTTCAAAGTTTCCTCCAGCAGCACAGTCCTACCTGGGAGCTCCTGTTCAAGGGCAGCCCAAATCCACCTCAAAATGCAGCAGTTTAGTATTTACATAGCACTGCAACTATTTGTGGATGCAAACATCCAAACTGTGAGGCCACACTGGGGACAGGGAATCTGTACAGGAATTAAACTATCCTGAAGCTTCAGCAGAGACAGGAGAGAACATCTGATATTGCTTCTTTCCTTCCTAATTCATCAAGTCTCACCAGGTGATGTAGATTGATTCTCCTCCGACCAAAAAGATCTGCAGTAGCTAAGAAAACCTAAATCACAGAGTCATAGGATCAACCAGGATGGAAAATACCTCCAA
>NW_008681179.1:0-20427 GCF_000695815.1 Acanthisitta chloris | reverse complement strand
CACTGCTCACAACACCTCACACCCTTCCTCTGCCTGTGCCCTGCACACACCTCTCCCCTTCCCAAACACGTGCAGCTCTCTGACTGCAGACTCCTGCCAGGGCTCACACCAAAACCCCTGAAGTGTTTAAGGTGGCAAGGGGCAGATAAAGAGAGTCAATCCTGCAGTTCTTTATCCAGAGACAGGATGCTCCCAGGAATGGTCCGAACACTGGCTGACAAGTCTCAAAAGCCTTGACATAGAATTGTGCTCCTGTGTACAACAGGCAGTCACAGCCTGCACAGAACTGTAAATCCAAGGGATGAGGTGCTAAGTTTACCTGGCTCCCATTTCTGCCTTTAAAAATTGGGCCAAAGATTTAGCAATGATGTCAAGAATAGGGAGTACAGCAATATGATACCAATTTATGCAGTTCAAATACAGTACCAACAGAACTTGTCTTACAGGCATTTTTATTTTATTTTAGTGCTTTTTTCCCCTTGGTTCTGGAAATTGGAGGTTACTTTTGGCAGCTATCTGCTGCTCCTCCGAGGCACACTGTGATGCAGTGAGAACTGAGTGTAAGACACTGGAAAAATTAGGGGATGCAAATTCAAGACTGAAGCAACAAACACTGAGTCAGCTCCAGCAAAGTCTGGGTTTGTATTCTAAAAGATCTAGAAAGACGAGGCAGACAAGTGGAACAAAAGAAAACTGCTGTCCCAGCACATTCCAGTTGGGAAGCATCACAGAGAAACTACAAACATTCTCCCGTTGTGAAAGGTTGGACTTGCACCCCAACTCCTGACTGTGCCCCAGGCAGATCAGGTCCTGCCTCTGCTCTGCCATGAGCTCTGGATTCTCCTTGGTGTCAATTCTCTCACATGCAAATATTCCTGGCCAGGGGTGGTGGCCTAGCTTGGGCATCCACAGAAGTTGAATATTTGACAAACAATATTTCTTAATTAGCTCGTACACTTCTGTCCTGCAAACTTCCAGCCAGATGCTTTGGGGAATATACCTATGTGGCTGATGAAAACACTCCCACCCACACACAGACACTGCAGGAGTGCTCCACAGAGCCAGGAGGAGGCCAGGAGCCCTGGAGGCTCGGGAGGGGATGATGGAGTGACTTCACAGCTCTTGTGAAAGAAACCAGAATTGTCTCAGTATAAAAGGAAATTGGAGGCGTCCGTTGCTTTATTTTGATGAAAGAGAGGAAACTAGGCCAACCAGTTGTATTTAAAGATATGCAGAGCTAGAGCAGGGCAAAATGAATTTTAGGGTTAGGTTCACATGGCTTTTGTGTTTCTTAGGGCAGAGGGAAGCCCTGCCAGGCCCAGCAGAACCACAAGCTGGATGGGCTAAGCACATGTACATCCAGCTGTGTGGCTGGAGACCCTGAGCTATCAGGGACACTCGAGGTGCCTCACCAATGCCCAGCACAGGGGCATGGGCACTGCCCTGGTCCTGCTGCCCACACTGTTGTTGATTCAGGCCACGATGCCATTGGCTGTGGAAAATCAACGGGAGAAATGCACACCCAATGGTGTCCAGCAAGACTCGTTTATTGTAAGCAATCATCCATCTTTTATACAGTGCGTGAACAACTCTGCTTATTGTTCTCTTTACCATTACCTAAACCCTAAAAGTTACATTTGTATACTTTCTTAGCTTGCAGGACAACTATACCTATTATTCATTTTACATTTATATACTATGTCTGCTTGCAGCTGCAGCTGTGAAGAAGTCTTTGTTTTCTGGAGAATCCTTCTTTGTTTTCCTGGGATAGTTCATCCTTGGGTTTGCAACATTGCTGAGCTTTCCCAGATAGCTTGTCCTTTGGCTGCAACATTATGCTGCAAAAATAACTTCTAAGGCTGAGAAGCTAAATGCCTGAGTCCTACTTCTTAGTTCTATGCTCAAAGCTCCCATAGACCTTTGCTCGACTCTTGCTCACACAATGCTCTCTGGGAGCTGTGCCCCTGTTCCCTTAGCCATTCTTCAACAATTGGCCTTCTTGGCCAGCTGTGCCCATGCCTGTTCATGCACAGCCACTGCCAGCAGCACCCCTAGGTCCTTCCCCACACAGCAGCTTTCAGATAAAAAGCTCTATTAGGTAACACATGATTTCATCATACCAAAATGTTTCTGTCTGGAGACCTGATCCTACTGGGAGTACATGAAAACTCAAATACCTCCACCAATTAGCTGTAGGAGCCTTTGGAATCAGAGAGGAGATGCTTCCTTTTCCAGAGGAAAACAAAGAGGGCTGGTTTGTTTTTTCTTTTCTTTCTCTTTATTCATAATTTTTCTTCCTCTCTGCCTTTCAAGTTATTGCTGCTTCTGAAGACAGAGAGAAAACTCCACCACTTTTTGTAGCATAAGGTAATATTTCATTTCCTGCTCCTCATAGTTGGTTCCTAAGACAAAACCCAAACACAGGGGTCTTTCCATGGTTTGTTCTCCTGGTTAGAGCCTGGAGCTGCTCTAAGTTTCTCCAGGAGCAATTTATCCCACCTACCTTTAGACACCAGAAATGTGGATTTTTACATCTGAATTGGTCGCTCATCCAAGGGCAATAGGAACATCTGTGGCATCAGCATGTTATTTTAGGTGTCTGTGGAGGGGAAGCTTGAATTATACTGACAGTGTACTTGCTTATCTCTATTGCCTATAAAAAACTTTAGCAACTGCAGCTGTTTATTTTGCTGATAAATGTGTGGAACAAATGAATCACAATGTCTGTACTTTCTCACCTCTTCATTTCCTCTTCTGTCATCACTAAGGAAAACAAAAAGGCATTTTCAGAAATCCTGAAATCCCAAAGACTCCAAAATCTGAAGTTATTTTATCACTATTAATGATACTGCTGTGTGTGGATCAAAGCCAAAACCCCAGTGGACATGCAGGTATCTTCATGGGAGTCTGAGCAATTTATTTTTCATTGTTTGTTTGGCATTTTTCTTGCACATATATATATATGTTCTCATCTTGTACATGTGAACCCTGCAGCAAAAATGTTAATCCTTAGCTCTCTTAGAGGAAAACTAACCTCCAGGTTGTGTGGTCCATACTATCTCAATCCCAGTGAGAGAGGAGTGTAGGGTGTGGAGGTTCTATTATTCTCTCTGTATGTCTTTCAAAAATAAGGCAAGTATGTTTTGACTGAAACAAACCAGGAAGTTTCCCAGAAAAAGAATTCTTTCATCAGATCTGATGAGATGGTAAATTCTCAGAAAAAGGCATCAAGATGTAAGTGCTGGTGATCACTTCTGCTTGGGCAGCTCTGTGTCTGAGCCTCTTTGTGTTCCCCAGAGCTTATCCTGAATGAAAACTCAGAATATGGATTTTCTATGACTCAATGAACAAGCATAAGTGCATGAACACTTTTAGCAATTCAAACCTGTTTAGGTTTAATTGGACTTTTGCAGAGTTAACAGCAAAATGATGTGTGTAAATCACTTCTGCTTGGGACAACCTGTCAGGGGGAAAGCCACAGGATTGCCACATCACCTGGCTTAGAGCACCACTAACTAAATGGATTTCAGTTGAATCCAGCTAGCCAAATATTTGGTCACTGCATAATCCCTTTGTTATTAATAGTGCCACCAGTCCTGGTGTCCTTGGACATCCACCTTAATGGAAAGAAATTGTGTGTCTGTCTTATGGTATATTTCTCACTATTAAATATGGAGTGATTCTAAGACAACTGGTTCACATTTAGATGTCCATAGACTTTTAGATGCTGAAGCTAACTGAGAGACATGCAGCCCACCCAAAGAGAAATTCTTCTGCCTTATCAGAGATGCTCCATCTCTCTCAGGTGAGCTGCCCTTTGCAGGTATCTCCTTCTTTCTGTCCAAAGCAAACACAGAAAGGCTGTTTGGAATTTCTATGTCTGCCTTCTGGTCACCTAATTTAGAGAAGGTTAATCCCAGCCTGTGACTGTTAGAAATGATCTTGGACAGGATCCCCAGCTGAGATTTTTTTCACTGAGGTCACTGTCATACCCAGTCCAAATTTCACTTCATGTCTTAAATCCCATTTTACTTCAACAGGAGCTATTTCTGAGACCACAAGTCTGTCCCAAGCTGCTAATTGTTTGCAGTGTGCTGTGTTTTTTTTATTCTCTTTTAGGATGGGACCTGTTGAGGAACTGAACTCAGGAAACCAAACCATCACTACTCACTTCTTACTTTTGGGCTTTGCCTTCCATGGCAAGATGCAACTTCTGTTTTTCATGGTGATTTCCATCATGTTCATGGCCACCTTGCTAGGGAACTCTCTGATTGTTGTGATCACAACCATTGACCCTGCCCTACACACGCCCATGTACTACTTCCTGAAGAACCTTGCCTTGACAGAGATCTGCTACAGCCTGAGCATCGTCCCCAAGATGCTTATGATTCTGCTGGTGGAGAGAAAAAGTATTTCCTTCATGGCTTGTGCCTTGCAGCTCAACTGTGTTATCATTTTTATCACCTGTGAGTGTTTCCTCTTAGGTGTGATGGCTTATGACCGGCAAGTGGCAATCTGCCAACCTCTGCACTATGCCACCCTGATGAGCAGAGCTCGCTGCTTCAGGATGGCTCTTGGCTCCTGGCTCTCTGCTGTCCCTGCAGCTCTGGCCTTCACCACGTGGCTGTTCACCCTGCCCTTCTGTGGGAGGAACACAGTAGATCACTTCTTTTGTGATGTGTCTCCTGTGCTGAAGTTGGTGTGTGCAGACACAGCTTTGTTTGAACTGCTCATCTTCATTGCTATTGTCATAATAGTGATGATCCCCTTTGCCCTGATAACTGCCTCATACCTTCGCATTGTCCATGTTATTCTTCAGACACCCCTGGCTGTGAACCAGAGAAGAGCCTTTTCCACCTGTGCAGCTCACCTGGTGGTAGTGAGTCTTTTCTACAGCACAGCTGGCATCATTCACCTGCGGCCCAAGTCCAGCCTCTCCTCCAACACAAAGAAAATCATCTCCCTGTCTTACACAGTTGTCACCCCCATGCTCAACCCCATCATTTACAGCCTGAGGAATCAGGAAGTCAAGCAAAGCCTGAAGAGATGCACTGACAAGTGGCTACTTAGGAAGCAGATGTTTGGTTTCTCTCCATCCGGGTGATGGAGGAACAGAACATAAGTATTCCCCTAGGGAAAAAATGAAGTGGAACTTAAGAATGTAGTGAAATGCCTCTCAAAAAGATCTGTGCTATTTCAGCAATACTTTGCTCTTATGTCCATAAAATGTCTGAGCTTTCTTACTCAGTGCATTAGAATAAGTTATAGTTATACCTCTGGCCTTGCAAACAAATGAGTTAACCTGACATAGTGTCAGAGCATTACAGAAGTGGATTATGAAGTTCTTATCCTCCCCCATCATTATACCTTTATCTCCACAAGTATATAAAGTCACTTGTTTGGGAAAAAGAAGTTTGTTTTCCTCTCCACCAAAGCAAAACTGACAACCTGTAACTCTCTCCACAACCACCTTCACTCCCCAAAATCCCTCCAAAAAGTCAACAATGAGCTGAGAAACAAGTTAGTAACTTCTGATTGGAAGGAAAGAGCTTCCCCCATCATTATACCTTTATCTCCACAAGTATATAAAGTCACTTGTTTGGGAAAAAGAAGTTTGTTTTCCTCTCCACCAAAGCAAAACTGACAACCTGTAACTCTCTCCACAACCACCTTCACTCCCCAAAATCCCTCCAAAAAGTCAACAATGAGCTGAGAAACAAGTTAGTAACTTCTGATTGGAAGGAAAGAGCTGTGTCTCCTAGACCTTCCTGCTGTGGGAGAGACTTGCTCTGATTTTTTTCCCCTCGAACAAAGACTTCTTTCCCAAATGAGGTAGTAAATTGCTCAGTTCAAGGCAGAAAGGGTGAACTGAAACATTGCCAGGTAGATGTGAAAGCTTAATTTAATTTTTCCCCTTCTCATGTAGGTTGAAAAAAAGCCGTGGGAGAGGATTGTTCCCTAACTCCCTGCACCTGATGTTTTCTGTCTGATCCTTCTCCTGGATTGCCAGATGGAGTGTTCATTAAAGTGAAATGCAACTTGTGCTTTTATTTTCTCTCTACTTATTTCAGTCTATCTTCAATGCCAATTTGGGTCGTGTTTATATCTGAGAAGCATCTTCTTTTCCAGTTTGTGTGATTAACACCTGATTCACTCCACTGTACCTTAGACCTGAAGTAACAAAGCCTCCCTACTACAAGCACAAAAGGACATACATTCCCTGTGTATCAGGTGTACATGGTGAGGTTTTGGTGGTGGAGACCAGCAGCTCATGGAAAGCCCATTTCTTTTGGTGGGTGCTTGGCCCAGCTCCACTTCTTCCACTTCTTGGGCAGCTCTGAGTCTGTGCTCCTGGCCAGGATGGTCTATGACCACTACATGGCCATTTGCAACCCTTTGCTCTACACCCTTGTCATGAGCCCATGGACCTGTCTGCTGCTGGTCCACTGGCTTTGTACATGCCTTGATTCACTCAGTCATGACCTCTCAGTTGAGTTTCTGTGGCCACAACAACATTCATCACTTTTTCTGTGACATCAAGCCCCTGCTGAATTTGGCCTGCAGTAGAACCAGCCTCAAGCCACCTCAATGTTGTCACCACATCTATTGTTCTAGGTCCCTCTGCTCTCATAGTCCCTTCCTACCTCTATATTATCTCCTTCCTCTTCCATAAGTCCAGTCCCAAGGAGAAAGGTGGAAGCTCTTCTCCCCCTGTGCCTCCCACCTCACCATTGTGGCACTGTTACACATTCCAGTGCTCGTCAACTAGACACCACCTCCTCAGGAATCTCCACTCCAAGGCATGTTCCAATGACTCTCATGTACAATGCAGCTCTGTACCCCTTGATCTACACACTTAGGAACCAGGAGTTGAAAACTGCCCTGAAAAAAAAAATTTAGAAAACTCTTTCCTGGAGGAAAGTGACTGAAACAAGGAGAATACTCAGAACGTGGTTGTTCCACAAGGGAAGAGGACAAAAGGTCACTGTATTGCAAGAGACTGAAAAACTACCAGTTGTCTCATGCAGTTTGACACATTTATAAGTGAATTGCATAGATCTACATTAGGGGAGATATTTGAGGACTTGTTGCTGCTTTCATTATGTCATGGTTTAACCCCAGCAGCAGCCAAGAACCACACAGCCTCTCACTCACTCCCCCACCAATGGGATGGGGGAGCAAATTAGAAGGGTAAAAGCTACAAAAACTCATGGGTTGAGATAAAGACAGTTTAATAGAGAAAGCAAAAGCTGCACACACAAGCATAGCAAAACAAGGAATTAATTCACTGCTTCCCACAGACAAGAGGTGTTTATCCATCTCCAGGAGAGCAGGGCCCATCACGCGTAACGGTTCCTTGGGAAGACAAACACCATCACTCCAGATGTCCCCCCTTCCTCCTTCTTCCTCCCACCTTATATACTGAGCATGATGTCATATGGTATGGAATATCCCTTTGGTCAGTTTTGGGTCACCTGTCCCAGCTGTGTCTCCTCCCAATCTCCCATGCATCCCCAACTACCTTGCCATGTGGCAGTATGGGAAGCAGCAAAGGCCTTGACTCTGTAAGCTCTGCTCAGCAATAACAAAAACATCTCTCCATTATTAACTCTGTGTTCAGCACAAAACCCAAAGACAGCTCCATACTAGCCTCTGTGAAGAAAGTTAACTCTACTCCAGCTCAAACCAGCACACATTATGTTTTAGGTGTCTCATGGCACCCCACCTGGTCTCTGATTTCCAGTAGAGGCTCCTGCAGGGCTTGGTGCTTAGCTAACAGATCCCTGCACTAATTTTGGGTGGAATGAGTGTCTGACAGCAGTGTTTAGGCAGCTGAGTGTCTCTCCAGTCAATCATACCTTTGGTATAGCTGAAGAGAGTTAGCATGTCTTACATTTTGAGTGGCCACAGCCTGAGAAAGATCTTGTCAACAATTGACTTGGGTCAGCCATCTGGAGGGATCTGTTTCTTTCCATCAAGTATAAATAAAAGTATTTCCCGCCCTAACAGAGCGTGCAGCTGATTTTACAAGGGCAGCACCAGTGGGAAATGGAGCTGTCACTGGACTTACAGTGCAGTGATGGTGGAGGATGGTGAGAGGGATGATTTTATCATGGACATCTTTGCCTTTAGTGACTCCTGAGAGAAACAGCCAAAGACAGATTCCACAAGTTGCCTGACCACAAAGATAACTTTGATCAGTTTTGTTTGACAGTACCAACTCCCACTGGAAAATGATGTTTATTAAGTGCATTTGCAGTATACTAATCACCCAGTTGAACAAGAAATCCCCTGTCACATCATGCACTCATTAAAACTCTTTCTCAAAGACTATTTCTCCTATTAGCCACCTGGTAACTGTACAGAGAATCAGCAGCAGGAAAAAGTTTGTTACAGATTGTTCGATCTACCAAGCCCTTCGATCTACCAAGCCCTTGGGTAAAAGTTACACAGTGTGAAGGATGGTCACAGGAGTGAACTTTCTCAGGGGTTTAATGGGCCCTGTGAGACAATTAGAGATGGAGCTACTGAAGAAAGTCTGTGACCCTCCTGGGAGGCTGATCAGAGCACTCAGAGCACAGTCACAGAAAAATAAGGGAAGGAACAAATGCTTTCACTAAGAAGCCCCTTCGATGTGTCCTGCCACAGAAAGGGGTCAGTGCTGGCTCACACCACAACCTTTTCAGGCCTCACCTGCCTCAGGTCAGTGTGGGATGCAGAGGAGACACAGAGGCTCCAGCAGAAGTGCCTGGGCAGAGGTGCATCAGCCTGGCCACACATCACTGCTGCCCCAGCCTTGGGGCTGCTCTCCTCCCCTGCAGCCCCAGGCTCAAATGCTGCTGCTCCATGCTGAACCACAGCCCTGACCACCTCCCTTCTCCTGTCCCCACTGTGGCTCAGCCTGCAGGTCCCTGGCAGCTCAGTCTCACCGAGATGGTGCACAGCTTCTCCACAGAGACCCTCCTGCCCCTGCCCAGACTCCCACCCCACAGACCGCCCTGCCAAACCCCAACTTCCACTTGCAGACCATTCCTCTAGCTTTCCAGAGAAGGATGGGTGCTCTGCAGCCATGAAGAACATCTTCTCTCCAGTGGTGACATCTTACAGGTCCCAGTTGTCCCAGCCCTGCCCTCCAGCTCTGCTCACTGGGTGCCCAAGTTCCCACTCAGTGTCATAACCCTCTTCCCAATCCCAAAGCCTTTAACAAGCCCCTGAAGTTCTGTCCCCTCCAGCCTCCCACAGCTCAGCAATGCTCATCCAGCTCACCTAGTGCTCCTCACTGAAAGGCCAACACCTTCCTAAAGTGTCCCCAGTGGGATGTTCCAAGGAACTGGTTCTGTCAAAGGATTCTTGTAAAGGTTTTATATGTCTGAGCTCAAGGTGTGAGTTCCTCTGCTGAAGGGAATCATTTTAACAGCAAAATGCACATGTGCCTGCAATGTGTGTGCTGAAAAACTACAGTTCCTCTGTCACTGCCTGCAAGCAGACAGAATTGTATGTCCATGGCATCTCTGAGTCTGGTGTCACAACCCTGAGGGATGCTCAGTCAAATGTTCTGTAGTGTGGGTTTAGTTTAGCTTTTCTATTGCTGCCATCACATTGAATCCTGGGGAAAACAAATCCTAAAGTGGAATGCAAAAATTGAACCCATTTTCCGTGCATGTCTGTACAGAACAGTACTCAGTTCTGAGATTCAGTCTCTAGCTCCTGATAATTTGCTTAAAATTTCAATGCTTAGAGCATTTCAGCTATATGTTCTATTAAAAAAAAACAGGGTTTTTTTTTCATAGGAAAAGATCTCAGTTGAAGCACTCTCAATATGCTTCAAGGACAAAACAGTTTTCTTCCTATCTGGGAGTATTTTTTGGTTCATTGTCCTGGTTTATTGCCCTGTCTTGTAGAGGCATATCCTTAATTCTTTATTTGTGTCTTCTGGACATACATTGATATACTTATCTCCTTTGCAGTTCCCCAAGCCATACCAGCCACCTATCAAAACCACCTACACCTAAACTATGGCAATACCTTGTGGTTATCTCAGCTCAGTTTCTGCAACCAGACAATCTTCACACAGTTTTCCTTAGGTTCTACATCTTGGGTGACTCTTCACTCATCTCCACGTGGATATTGAGCCATTGACAACATCTCTTTGAGTGTGAACATCTGTGCAGTTCCTTATCCACTGAGTGGTGCATCCACCAAATCTGTGTCTCTTCAGTTTAGAGACAAGGATGTCATGAGAGACAGTGTAAAATGCTCTGTACAAGTCCAGGTAGATGACACCAGTCATCCTTCCTTCACCCACTGCCTCTGTCACCTCACTGTAGAAGGCCACCAAGTTCATCAGGCATTATTTGCCTCATTTTAAGGGAAGCCACAGCCCATGTGCCTTAGCATAGTTTCCAGGAGGTTCTGCTCCATGATCTTGCAGGGCACCAAGGTAAGACTGACCAGCCTGTAGTTCCTCATGTCTCCCTTTTATCCTTTTTTAAAACTAGTGGTTATGTTTTCCCTTTCCCAGTCAGTGGGAACATCACCAGACTGACACAACTTCTCAAAGATGATGTACAGTGGCTTAGACACTTCCTCCACTAGCTCATGCAGGTCCCATGGATGCATCTCATAGGTCCCACACAGGCTTGGGTAACTCCAGGTTCCTTAGATGTTCCCAAACTGGTCTTCTCCTACTGTCTGTGGTTCATTCTCCCAGACCCTGTTTGTCTCCTGTGACTTGGATACTGTGGCTGGAGCACTTGCCAGTGAAGATTGAGGCAAAAATGTTGTTGAGTACCTCATCCTTCCTCATGTTCCAGGTAACCAGGTCTCCAGTATCCTTCAAAGAGAGCCCACTTTATCCCAGGTCTTCCTTTTAGCACCAACATACCTGTAGAAGCTTTTCTTGTTGCCCTTGACATCCCTGAGCAGGTTTAATTCTATCAGAGCTTTAGGTGTCCTGTGAAGGTCTTCTGGCACCACAAACAGAGCTCTGTCCTCCACTGTGCCTTGTCCTCCAAACTAAAGCTGCTGGATGACATTTACACATGGACACCATGCTGAGAATGGGGCTGAGACCACTTGGTTGACCAGAACAACAGAGCAGCTCCTTGGTGGGAAAGCAGGGGCATCACCTGGGAAAGCAAACAGGCAGAGTTTGCATTTTTGAGCCAGGTTTATTCCACCTCCTGTCAGCAATCCATTCAGTCCCTGCAGCTCGGCAAGGACCAACTCTGTAGAGGCCAAAATCGCTGGGATGGAAACTGGTACTTCAGACTCTTTGGACTACACTCCCATCTAGTGGTGTTTGCATAATACAACTTCCCCTCGTTTTTGGAGAGACTTCACTTTTTTTTCCCCTGGCCTTTGAATTTTCCCAGGTTCTTATAACTGCTTTTTTTTCTTTTTGAAGTTCCCCAAACTGATGCAAAGTTGTGCCTTGCCAAGAGGTATTGATTCCTCAAGCTGTTTCTGTCTGCCCTTGCAGCCTGAACACTGACTAACAAAGTGCAGGACATGTGTCCTTCTTTAATGACATCTGGGAAGCTGCAGCTGAAAACCAGGACCTGGACCAACCATCTCATTTATCTGTGGTGGAAACCCAAGAAGGTGGAGCAGCATTTCCAGAGCATGTCTGAAAGAGCAGCACAGGCAGTGCCTGGCATGGAATCCAGACCCTAATCACTGCTGACTTGAGAGCAATGATGACCATCAAAGTAACCTTTCACTCAGCTGTCATCCTGACTATCCATATAATTCCAGCCAGGCCCAAAAGTGATCAAAACAAAGGCTAAGAATGTGCTAATTCTACTCAGAGTGCACAGGGAAAGAAATGGTTATTTATGTTCACATGAGGCTGATGACAACAGCCTCTCCAAGGCTTTGGTTTGCTTGATTATCCCCTGGGCTCTCTGCACTGATCTCAGCTCTGGGAAGGTTTTTAAGGAGCGAGGTGTTGGGAGGAACACTCTCTACCTGACAGACTGCAAAAGAAGTGTTGGTATATTCAGTTGGCTGACTAAAAAAAAAATCAAGGAAAGTATGAAAATTACTACAGGGGGTGGGGAGGTGTCTTTACCAAACAAGGAGCTCTAATTCTTTGTTTTTCCCTTTTCCTAAGGAAATCAAGATCTTAAAGAAAATAAAGATGGATACAAAACCTTGAGAAGTTAGATTTTTCAGTTGGATTTCAGTGTTCCTGTGGTTTCAGGTAAGAACTAGTGTTGAAGGGTTTGTTGATTGACACAGGCCACACTTCCAACGTTTTCAGTGGTCAGATGTTGGAAAATGGGCTAAAAACTGGGGGGTTTGGAAGGGTAAGAGTTTAAGGGAAAACTGAAAATTAGATCAGTGAAAAGAAATGGGTAAGCCCTGCAAAGTTATGCTATCATAAGTGGTCCAGATGCCAGTTATTGGAGGGGTGTTGTTTTAGGGTCTTCACTGCTCTAGTAACTGGTCACCTCCCTAAAGTGCCCAGATGTTGTGAATTACCCAGACATTTCCTCCACCAGAGCCTACAGGACCCATAGATGCATCTCAGCAGGTTCCTGAAGTGGTCTCAAACTTGACCTTCTCCTAGTATGGCAGTTCTTCATACTCCCAGTCCCTGCCTTTGTCTCCTGAGGCTCAGGTGGTTTGGCTGCAGCACTTGACAGTGAATACCAAGGCAAAAAAAAATCACTGAGTACCTCAGAATCATAAAATCATCAAGGTTGGAAGAGACCTCTAAGATCACTGAGTCCAACCATTAACCTGTCACTGCTGGAACCCCTAAACCATATCCTCCAACCCCAGACCCAGATGCCTCTTGAACACCTCCAGGGATGGTGACTCCACCACCTCCCTGGGCAATATTCCAGTGTCTGAACACCCTAACAGGCAAAACTTTTTTCCTACCACGCAATCTGACTCTGCCCTGTCTCAGCTCAAGGCCATTCCCTCTATCCTCTCCCTGCAGCCATGGCAGGACAGACATCCCCCACCTCTCTCCAACTCCTGTCAGGAAGGCCATGAGGCTGCTTTTTTTCACAACAGAAAAGAATATGGCAAAACTTGTGACAGGATCTAAGGAAAGAAATTGATCTTTAACTTGCTTGCACAGACTGGAGACACATTAGAAAGTACCACTGTGCCAGAGAAGAAACGTGGGCATCACTTCAGTTCTAGGTACTTAGTGCATGAAATAACAACAATAGTGACTCTTGGCATGTGAGAAGCAAAGATTTTCTTACTCCTTGGTGATGCAAAGATTTTTTACTCTTTGCTTCTCTATTCTGTGGAGAAATTTTCATTGTTTGAGTCTTAACTGCTGGGGTCATCACAAGTGCTAACAGTTCCTGGTTTACCACTAGACCAAAAGTTATGGCAAACCAAGAGTGGAAAAACAAAACAGTTGTTACAGAGTTCATCCTCCTGGATTTCGGGAATGGCCCTGAACTGGATTGTCTTCTCTTCCTGATGTTTCTGTCAGTCTATATCCTGACCATAACTGGAAGCACCTTTATCATTGTGCTGGTGGTGGTTAATCAGCACCTTCACACCCCAATGTACTTCTTCCTGGGGAATTTGGCCTGCTTGGAAATCTGCTACAGCTCCAATATCTTGCCGAGGATGCTGCTGAGCTATCTGGGTGGAGACAGGAGTATTTCAGTCAACGGATGCTTCACACAGTACTATTTTTTCGGCTGCTTGGCAGCTGCTGAGTGCTACCTGCTGGCAGTGATGTCCTACGACCGGTACCTGGCAGTGTGTCAGCCCCTGCACTACCCAACCCGCATGAACCCCGAGCTCTGTCTCCAGCTGGCCACCACGTCCTGGGTCAGTGGCTTTCTGTCCAACTCCATACTGACCCTCCTGATCACCAATTTAGATTTCTGTGGGCCTAATGAAATCGACCATTTCTTCTGTGACTCCCTCCCGATGCTAAAACTCTCCTGCAGTGACACTCGTGTGGTTGGACTGCTCACGTCTGTTGTGGCAGGGGGGGGGTGTCTGACCTTCTCATCTTATCTCTACATCATCCTCACGGTCCTGAGGATTCCTTCTGCCCATGGAAGGAAAAAGGCCTTTTCCACCTGCTCTTCACACCTTATTGTGGTGATTCTTTTTTACTGGTCCATATTAGCTGTCTATGTACTCCCTCATCACAACACCCAAGTATCACCCAACAAAATCTTCTCTGTTTTCTACACCATTCTCACTCCCTTGGTCAACCCTCTCATCTACAGCCTGAGAAACAAGGAAGTGAAGGAAGCTCTGAGAAAGCATATAAGTAAATTGCTGCCTTTGTGTTCTGTGAAGAGAAAGAGAGTCATAATCCTCAGTGAGTTTCAGACACAACTACAAGGCGTGTAATGTACATGGGAATGTAGCTAATCTGAATGAGGATTGGAAATATACAACTGTACCTCTTCAAAACAAATAAGCAGAGAAACAAAGCAGGTAAATAATCTTGCTGTCAGTGAGGGTGGTGGTGGTGGCTGGAGAAAGATCATTCATGTGTTATGAACGCTGTAAAGTAAGAAAAATAAATCTATGAATGTTATGTGTGTATCTTTGGACATGGTATATCCTCTTGCTGCCTGTTTGTTTTCTCGTCACTACAGCTGAAATCACAAAACGAACAGGTCATGGGTTTATACTTCAGCAGGGACAAGACCAAATAGCAGAATCTGTGTTCTGTCCATCCTTCAAACTCCAACTGTATGGATGGACCACCAACTATTTCATTCACCTCCAGTTATTTGACAGCTGTACATACATACATGCATGTGTGTGAAAACAGGGGGAAAGTTGGGGCTTTTTTTTTCTAAAACTAGAGCAGAGAACGTAATTACCTATCCGTTCTGTAGGAAATTAGTTCATATTTTGCATGTGGAAGACAGACTATTTACAAGGGCCTGGAGGGACAGGACAAGGGGAATGGCTTCACACTGCCAGAGATGAGGGTTAGATCACAGACTAGGCAGAAATTATTCCCTGTGAGGCTGGTGAGGCACTGGCACAGGTTACCCAGAGAAGTTGCAGACTCCTCATCCCTGGAGGCTTTCAAGGCCAGGATGGATGAGGCTTGGAGCAATCTGGTCTAGTTAGAAGGGCAGAAGGGGATGGAATGAGATGGTCTTTAAGGTCCCTTCCAACCCGAACCATTCTGTGATTACAGAGATGACAGAAATAAGACATAAAACCTCTAACTACATTAACCTCAAAGTACCTTAAAACCTCTAACTACATTAACTACAAAATAGCTCTAACTACATTAACTACAAAATACTTCAGCCTTTTCTCCTTCTTTTACACATACACTTCTTTCAAGCCTGTCTGGTAGATATCTAGAAGAGTACAAGGAAAAACTTCTTTCCTGTGCAGTCAGTGAGCACTGAACAGATTTGCCCAGAGAAGTTGTGGATTCTCCCTCTCTGGAGATGTTCCAGAACCTTCTGGACACAATCCTAAGCCACATGCTCTGAGCTGGCCCTGCTGGAGCAACAAGGTGAGACCAGATGACCCACTGTGGTCCCTCCCAACCTGATTCTGTAACTCTGTGAATAGCACATCCTACCAGGCTGGTCGAAAACCAGAAAATCCCAGAGAGTTGGGGTTTTTTTTCCTCCACTGACCTCTCAGCAGCACAGTGGGTGACTTCACCAGCGTTCCCAGAGAGGAGGTCGGAACTGTGACAGCAGGTGGGACAACCACTCCCCTCGGTAGGTTCAGGCGCTGTGGAATCCCCGCGGAGCATCCCTGGGATGCGGAGCTGGAATCCGCAGGTCCCCACGGAGCTCCGTAGAGATAAGCACCTGGAGCGCGCTGCCGGCAGCAGCAGCAGAGTGGCGCAGCGGAAGCGTGCTGGGCCCATAACCCAGAGGTCGATGGATCGAAACCATCCTCTGCTAGCCGTTTTATTGCCGCGCGGCGCGCACTGCGCCTGCGCAACCCGTTCGCTCGGGTGATTAGAATGTGGTGCTAATTACGCCAGACCCGTTTATCTTCAGTTTTCCACCGTTTAATTAGAATGTGGTGCTAATTACGCCAGAGCTGTTTATCTTCAGTTTTCCACCATTGTTTTTTTTTCCCCTCCTCCATCCGGCCCTCGCGGTCGTGGCACTGCTGGTGCAGGGAGATACTCCGAGTACCATTGGATAGTCTGAGGACTGAGTGCCCCAGCAGCAGGTTTGCAGAAGACACAAAGCTGGGGGGAGTGTGGATCTGCTGGAAGGCAGGAGGGCTCTGCAGAGGGACCTGGAGGTATGGGCTGATTCCAACGGGAAGAGGTTTAACAAGGCCAAGTGCTGGTCCTGCATTTAAGATGAAACTAGATGTGGAACTTGGTGCCATGGTCTAGTGACCACAGTAGGGTTGGACTTGATGTCATCTTGGAGGTCTTTTCCAACCTGGTTGATTCTATTCTATAGGGGTCCTGCCTACACCTCCCAGCCCTGGGGATGGTCCTCTGGGAGAGCTTCTAGTCTGTCCCCTCTTTCTCCTTTTGCAGGAGTTATTACTGTTCAAAGATAAACTCCACTTGAGGCTCATGACAGGTGCATGGGCTCTGTTGACTATTGGGATGGGAGGAACCTCCAGGCCCACCAACAGCCCTGGGAGCCACCAAGTCAGGAGATCCCTGGCACTGTGGGGGTTTCCCAGGGCTCCTCCATCACTTGTTGTTCCTCTGCTCCCCTCCAGTCCTCCAGGCAGTGACCTCAGCCACGCCATGGCTGAATTCAGGTGTGCAGCACTAACTCCCTGTGCAGCTCAATCCCCATCATACCTGTGTGGTGGCTCACCAGTGAGGGTTATTGTGACCAGAGGTGACCAAGGGGCAGATTCAGTTGGGGTGTAGATGGAGCCTCAGTGGACAGGGCAGCAATGGAGTCAGTTCTCCTTGGAGGAGACAGCTGGGCACTCTTCCCCTGGGTCAGGACACTGCCCAAGGTAACTCCATGAGGTTGAGACCTCTCAGCTTATTGGTTTGTGCATTCTGTGTTACCCTTCTAAAATCCACCAGGCACAACTATCTGAGCACCATGAATAATCTGCACAAAGCCTGGTGCAAAAGAACATTGTACTCTCCAGCAGTTTTTCCTCGTGGTCAGGAAGATATTTTAACATTTGTTGAACCAGGTTTGTGAGATACTGAGTTTAGGAAACACAGATAATTTGCCCTAATTAGGGACATGGAATTCACTAGCAGCCCTTGAGCTCCCAGGGCCTAGCAGGAACCCTCATTGCCTGGAGACACTCTGGAATGAAGAACAGGAACACCTGAGCTTTAACAACCCACTCACCTGTTTTAAGTGCTTGTATGTCTCTTGCCCTAAGTGATGAGGCTGTTCCCTCCCTTATCCAGCACAACCTCCTTGTTTAACCAGGCTCAGGAGGCAGAGGGGGCTGTAACACTTCATAAACGAATAACCACAGCAGAACCACTGCGAGAGCTGAACGTGGGACTGTGCCAGGGGAAAGGTGCACCTGGTTTCAGATTAAGGTGCTAAAACCACTAAACATGCACATGAGAGGAGCAGGGCAAGAACAAGTGCAGGAGTGTGCGTGGCCAAAGGAAGGGTTGGACTTGATGATCTTTGAGGTCTTTTCCAACCCGGCTGATTCTATGATGGTCAGGAAATAAGAACCAACAGCTGTTCCCTGTGGCACAAATCATATTTGTAGGGTAACACACACAACACAACACAAGCACAGTTTATATACACTGCCAAGCACCAAAATCCATCTGTTTCAAGGCCTTATTTAGGTAGCATTGCCTCCTCCTCCACTGGTCTTTCCAGAAGGTCCTGCCTTCTGCATCCGACTCGCGCTCGGCTGCCGCGGCATCCTCTGCGCAGATCCTTCCCGGCTGCTCCTCTCGCCTAGGCCCTGGGACCCACCGACACCAGAGCTGCTTTTGTTTCTTCCTGAAGAAACAAACACACCCATTAATGTCCATGTGGCATCACCCCCACAGCACCTCACCACGGGAGCTCCCTCGGGGACCACGCGAGCAGCAAAACGCACGTTTGGCATCCAGAGCAGAAAGCTCACCAGGCATCGGCGCTGTTGGATATTAGGAAGAGATATTTTGGAATGGGCTGCCCAGGGAGGTGGTGGATTCACCATCCCTGGAGGTTTTCAAGATGAGACTGGATATGGCACCTAGTAACCACAGTAGGGTTGGACTTGATGATCTTGGAGGTCTTTTCCAACTCAGCTGATTCTATGATTCTATGACTTTCAACAGTCCAAAACAGCACAATACAGCTGAGCATGTTTTTAATCAGTTCCTAAGTAACTGACACAATTTCTGATGGACTAAAGCAATGCCTACAGTAGAGGTAAGTTGTTTGTAAATAGTGCCTTTGGGAACTGGAGCCCTCCTGGGGAAAAGGGGGAGGGAAAGCAACAACTCCACATCAGGAATGCTCCAAGCATGAAACCTACCCTATGTATTTACCACGCCCATCATTTCACAAAGCAAGACTAAAGGCCTCTAAAGCCAAAAGGCTGAAACTCTACTGTTTATGGAAGGAAGAGCTGGAAGGAGTGAGAGTTGCAGGATAAGATCTGGAAGCAGCATAACTGCTTTTTAGTGTAGGAAATGTGCTTACTGGAGAATATTGGGGGGGAAAAAATGAGTATGAGTGAAGCAACTAAGTAAGAGAACCATGATCAGAACTGTATTAGTCCTTTGATTACTCCAAGTACTTTGATTTGATTGTACATCACCAACAGATCACTCTACACATTTTCCTCAAGGAAGACATGCAGACCATGAGGTGCCTGAAGATGTTTCCAGGTGCATGGCACAGTTAAGAACACACCACTATCACTCAGATCCCAGGGGTATATTTTAATCCACAATTAAAGCATAATGACCAGTACAACCTACAGGAAGATTCACTGTACGATATATAAAACCCAGATTAAATAAATTTAAGAGAAACCCTCAGCATCTCCGAGGGGATTCCCTCTGCTGTATCAGAGCTCCACACAGCATTATCCTTGTCAGCATTATCCTTATCTCCTTAATACAGAAGTCTACACTGCAAATCCCACAGGAAGTTGAACCCTGAGATAATTTGAGGCTGAGTGCAAGTGGAATGCAAAGCAGCTGGCAAAGCCAGCCAAGCCAGGAGTGCTGGCAGCACTGTGGGCCCAAAAGGCTGATCATAGCTAAAACCAGACAGCACAGAGTGAAAGAAACAGCAAGTGAGGAAAAGGGGTGGACAGGGAAGGACAGAAAACACAAGGATGGCAAGAGGAATTCACAGGGAGGACAAAGCTGGCAACACAATTCTGAGACCTTGATTGTGTCTAGGTCTTTCCACAGGAAGAAAGGAGTTACAAATGCAGGGGCAGAAAAGGATTTGTGATTCTCCAAAGCATAACTCACCCTGTGCATCCTCCACAGAGCCCATGGCTGGTGGTGTGGGCTCAGTGGCTTTTCCAACAGGCATGGGAGGCTGACAGCCTCAGAGCAGGACAGGACTCTGGTCCCTGCTCAGCACAACTCCTTTCTTCCTGTGTCAGTAAGTTCCTTGCAGCCTTAACACCCACAGACCAGGTGAAAGGCTCACAAAAGAAAAAGAAAAAGATTTTGAAGAGCAAACTCATGCTAAAAAATTTAGTACAAGAAATTAGCTGGGACAAAGCTTTGGGAAGTCAATTTATGGGAAGACACTTTTTCTGAGGAAGTGGGGAATGTGGAGTGCAGAATCAGAGCAGCATCAAATGCTATTCATCAGCCTGAAAAAAAAAGAGCAGGGAATTGAGGTGTGCATGTCTATAGAGAGGAAGCAAACTGCAGGGGAACCACCAGGGGCTTGAGGGTTGGCTGAGGAGAACAGAAAGCATGGAAATAACACGTGAGAAAATGGGATACTTAGCTACCCACATACCTAGCCCAGGCCAAACCTGACACCACTGTCCAAACAGGTCCACATACCTCCTCCTCCCATATACAGATACCTGGGAGTTTCTTTCTCTTCACAATCAGCACCTTCCCTTCCAAATCAACTGCTGAGGGACAGTTTTGAATGCAGCTCACATGAAGTTGTATCCAGCTGAACAAGCCAGATGGATGACCCAACACCCAAACACAGGAATTTGGAGCCTGTCACCAGCCAACACAGCTCCGTGCAGAACACCATGGCTGTGCTCTCTGGGAAAAACACACCAAGTCACTCAGATCACACTCTGCAGCTTTAGCTGCAGAACAGCTGAACTGTCTACGGGGCACCCCCAGCACCACGAGTGCTGCTCAGAAACACTAAGTCTCATTTTAGCTGTTTTAAAACACCTCCGTGCACCGGGACGTGCTGAGAAGCCTAAATCAGGACCTCATGGTTACTGATGAAAGTGGAGCTAATCTTTAGTGAGACCTGGATTCCTTCAGCCACTTATCTGCTCTGTGACAGCAGAGGGAGAGAGCGTCGCGGG
>NW_008681178.1:0-13167 GCF_000695815.1 Acanthisitta chloris | reverse complement strand
ATACTTGCTGGGGGAGTAGAAAAGGGAATTTTTGGCAAAAAGCAAGGTGAATCCCAAGGAATACTATTGAACAGCTTGAAACTGGAAAATATCATCCCTTCTCTGCTGTTTCAAAAGCAAAGATATTTTACACATGCCTGAAAAGGATCTGAAATAAGAGGCAGCTTTGGAAGAGCAAGGGAAAAGCAGGCTGAAAGCAGGGGCTAGGGGTAGGTCACAGCAAAAACCCCAGAGAGTGGGAATATCTCGGGCTGGAAGACGACGTCTCTGCCGTTTGTCCCGTTCCGACAGCACCAAACACCATTTGGTATTCAATTGACTTTCTAACTTAGGAGACAGGACTTTCTATCTTCAAATACTGAAAATAGATTGCATTCTTGGCCCTTCGCTTTGAACGGTTGGGGAGAATAAATGCACACCCTGGTCGTGTTCTAGTGATCTCCCTAATCTCGGTTGCACTTTGTCAGGACGAGGTAACTGGTAGTTAAGTGAAATACCTTAGATCAAAGGGGGATTAATCGCCAACTGAATCCTTGCTGAATAAACCTGTCATTCAAGAAAATTATTTCCACTGAACTTAGCAGAGGATTGAAGGTATTTGCATAACAGGGACCCAACGTACTTCAGCCAGGTTAAAAGGTTCAGAATTCAGGCAGTGTTTAGCTTTTTGGCTCCTTTTCCTTTCAGCAGCCCTGTACAATGGTTTTTAATCTGATAATACAGCTAACTATCTAAATGATGTCAGAACAGGAAAGTATTGCAAAGTTTGGCTGAGGGATGGATCAATTTCACTTTCAGTAACTCCTAAATCTGATTTGTTGGAATTTAAGATGTAATCCTTAAAAAAAAAAAAAGTCCCTTTAAACTGGAGAGCTGTTTATTAACATCCCTTTTTTATTTGACCTTTGTCTTAGGAACACCAGGTCTCGCCTGATGCCGTGCCCGGCGCTCTTCGGGATCCCTTCGGACAGGTTTATCCTGGTGTCCACCAGCGATGCCCACGGACCTGTATGCCCACAGAATTGGTGAGTCTGGGCAAACACACACACACAAACAGATTTTCAGGCTGTTTTCCTTTTTTTTTCCCCCGCTTTTTAAGCCCATCTCTCGGAGGTCACGCTGAATTCGGCTGTGAGTGAGACGGAGATAATTAAATAACGGGACCCAACAGGCTGCCATCATTTCCTAGGATCAGCTCTCAGAAGAGATTTAAGCATCTCAGCCTCACTCAGGGTTTGTTGTGTGGTTGTGGCAATGATTTTAAACCACATGAATTACCCTTGGTTTATGGCAGTTGCTTTTTTCTGGGACTTTTCACAGAGAATTCGTTTCTTGGAGAGAGAAGAAAGGCTCTTCCAGGGCTGGAAGGCAGTGGCTTTTTCATGTGTGCTATGAAAATTGGGAAAGGTGGTGAAAAAATATGTGTTCCTGGAGAATGCTTTATGCTGTCTCCCTCTCTAGCCTTGCTGGGGTTCATTTGCAAGCACTTCCACCTCTCCTACCTTTCGGGCATAGGGAATGATGTCAAGCTCCATGGAGGACGTCAGGTTTCATAATCAGATTTTGACAATAAATGGAATTTAGCCACTTCTGCATCCAGCCCGAGCCCGACACCATTCATTCTTTGGGTGGGCGCAGTTCATATTCATCCCCAACTCAAAGCATCTTTCAAGTCAAAAAAATTGCAAAGAATGGTTATCAAAGAAAATGAATAAAATCCATATTGAGATAATTTTTTAGAAAATGATTGAAGTTTTAACCCAAGAAAGGACTCTTAGAGTTTCTTATAGCTTAGAATAAGAACATGTCAATCACGATTAAGCTTCTGGAATTGGAATCCCTTTGAAATGCAGCTGTTTCTTCTTTAATTGTGGCAGCGGACTCAAAAGAAAAGAAAGGTCCAGCCTTAAAGATGAGTAAGGAATACAAAATAGCTCAGGATTAGTTGTGGAGTTCAAAGGTCGCTAATTACACTAAGGAGTTCCCAGACACAGGGAAAACATTAAACAGGTCACCTACCAAATGGGAAACAGACTTTGACTTCAAAAAAATAAAGAAAAAGGGGAAAAAAAAGATCCTGAAGAGATAGGTTTCTAGAGAAAATCAAAAGCAACCAGCTGATCTCATTGGGAAGAAAATGGGTTGGGTTTAGTTCTTTGCCGTTAAGTGTTGCTGCAGATGGCATCAAGCTTTCAAAAAATTGTCTAGAGCTCAACCAGGTTTCTAGGAGGCTCCATGAAAGCAAGAAAGGGGAAAGGGAGGAGTTCTGTGCCATAAAATATCTGATTTTCAGTTGAATTGTGGGCTGTCAGTCCTTCAAAAACACATCCATAAGGGTTGAGGCCCCCTCATAGTATTTGGCTTGATTTGTGAAGGATGAGCCATCTTGGTGAACAGGTGCATCTCTAATAAGTAGCCTTTGAGAGAGCCCTACAACCCTTTTTCAGGCAGTGAGGTGAGGTTTAGGGAACAGTGGACCATTCTTTCTCCTGGGAGAAGCACAGCTCCTCTGCTTTCCAGCACCTCCTTGGCCCCATTGACTTGGGATGGACTACTGTCCTTCCAGACATCCCACACATGCAGCAATTTCTCATGGACCAGCACTCAAGTTCCAGTTTCCCTCGAAAGCCTCTTGGGAACATGCTGCTAGTTGTCCTGTCTCCTGAAGGACTGACATAAGCTATGAACCTGTGGTCCTTTGGATCTGTGTGTGGGTGGAGAGAGTCAGTGCTTTATTGCCAGCCTGCTCATGAGAGAGGATTCCCATTTTTAGGGGAACAGAGCCTTATTTCTCTCAGATCCTGCTCCCCTGCATGAAACATGATCTTATTCCTACAGAAATCAGAAGATTGGTGCATCTTAGGGCAGCATAAGATTTGTGAATTGAAGGAAGAAAAATTTTAGGTAATCAAGGAGATGCACCTGAATGACTTGGGATGGTGTATTGGGTTTGCTTGTCAAGAGATTGGTAGCAGGCAGAGCTACAGGGGTGACTTCTGTGAGAAGCTGCCAGAAGCTTCCCCCATGTCCAACAGAGCCAATGCCAGAAGCTCCAGGATGGACCTGTTGCTGGCCAATGCAACATCAGTGATGCTGGTAGCATGTTTTGGATAATGTAGTTAAGAAGGGGGAAAAAAGTGGAAACTGCAGCCAGAGAGAGGAGTGAGAGTATGTGAGAGAAACAGCTCTGCAGACCCCCAGGTCAGTGAAGAAGGAAGAGGAGGATGAGTTCCTGGTGCTGGAGCAGAGATTGCCCTGCAGCCTGTGGTGAAGACCATGGTGAAGCAGGATGTCCCCCTGCAGCCCATGGAGATCCACAGTGGAATATAGACCCACCTGCAGCCTGTGGAGGATCCCATGCTGGAGCAAGTGGATGTGCCCAAAGGAGGCTGTAACCCTGTGGAGATCCTGTGCTGGAGCAGTCCTCTGGCAGGACCTGTGGTTTAGATTAGATGTTAGGAAGAAATTCTTGGCTGAGGGTGCTGAGGCACTGGCACAGGTTGCCCAGAGGAGCTGTGGCTGCTCCATCCCTGGGAGTGTTCCAGGCCAGGTTGGATGGGACTTGGAGCAACCTGGACTAGTGGAAGATGTCCCTGTCCATGGCAGGGGATTTGGAAGAAGATGGTCTTTAAGATCCCTTCCAGCACAAATCATTCTGTGATTCTATGATGACAAGCCCACGCTGGGGCAGGTTTTCTGTCAGGACTCATGGAACCATGGGGGACCCATGCCTGAGCAGTGCATTTCTGAAGACCTGCACCCCATGCAAAAGACATGTGGAAAAGAGCCGTGCTGGAGTAGTTTGTGAAGAGATGCACCCCATGGGAAGGACTCATGTTAGAGAAATTTGGGGAGAATTGACTCCCATGGAAGGGATCCCATGCTGGATCAGGGGAAGAGAGTGAGCAGGAAGGAGCAGCAGAGAACATGTGATGAACTGACCACAACCCAGGATCACCCCACCACATGTGGCATGAAGGGAATGGAGTTTAGAAACAACCTCAAGGTGCCCCTGTGGGATTCCCACTGACAGCCATATGGGGCTATAGCAGCTCTTCCAAGGAAGAATCCCAAACTGGGATCCACAAAATTCTTGACTCCTTCAGGATTGAGTGCTGCAGGGATTTCCTGCCATGATGTGCTCAGGATAGACTCTGCCTTGGGTGGGCTTGGTTTTCTCCACTCTAAAGGATACTGGTAGTACCTTGTACTTTGTCCTCTAAAGGATGAGACAACGAGGAGGTGCTGAAGTCAGTAAAAGTAGTGAAGGGCAAACATGGACTTACTCACAAACTCTCTTAATGACTTAGAGCTGGTACAAATAGGGCAAAGTGTGGCAAATTTCTAGGACAGCATGAATAAATAGGCAACTGCTGTTGAATGTTTAATGCCTTGTTTTTTCAGTGTTTCCTGTTAACAAGTGGCTAAAGTAGTTAATGTTGGTGAAAACAGCATAAAAATGCAGAGGAGGGAAGGGCTGAACGATGTAGTAAAAGTGGCTGATTTCAAGTTGTCTGAAGAAATAGGATTTACCCCAAAGTACTTGAGAAACTGGCATATACCATCTTGGAGCTGCCACCAAATACCTCGGGACCCTGGTGGGAGGAAACAGCTTCCAGAAAATTACTGAGTAGTGATCAGTAACAGCCAACACAGATTTGAGAGCATCTAGCCATGTTAGGTGGACTAATTCCCTTCTGCAGTGAGAGGAACAGACCCAGTGACTTTGTGGGGGAAAATTTCTCTCTCACACAGTGGTGACAGTTTGACCCTGTCTCTCAACCTGACTAGCAAGTTTAGGAGATAGATTGAGGTGACAGTGGTGGGATGGTGTTCCCAAGGGGCCTGGGAAGCTGTTCTCCAGCAGTAGTTCCCAGTGAAGGAACTTTGGTCCTGTCTTTCTTCTGGTACAATTCAGGCCTTGGAGCAGGAGGAATGCACATAAGACACCTGAAGAGATTCTCCTCACCATGGCACTTTGGTATAACCCTTTGGAATCAACACCTTGAGGGAAAGGCAGGTTACACCAGGGGTAGCAAGAGAGTAGAAGTGAAGAACAAGGAGGTTTGGAGATTTTGGTGAGATGCTCAGGAGTTCTCAGAAGCTTCAGGGTCTGGACATTTTCCTAGAAATGGGGTTGGTGAGAACCACACCAGTGCCATGTACTGCAGGAGGAATGATTGCACTGGTCCTGGCAACGTCCACCTAAGCCACACATTAGGTCTTTTTGACACTCCTTGGTCCCATTCTCCTCTCACCGTGTATCAATGGCATCTGTTCTCTGCACTTGCTTGTGCTGGAACATCTATTCTTTTTCTCCCTCAAGACATTTCAACCCTTATGGTTTGAACAGGGCTTCAGCACCTTCAGTAATTGCTGCTTCTGAGCCACTGCACCCTCTGGGAATGCCACTTCCCCATTTCCTTCCTCACCTTCCACAAAATGGTAAGCAACAGTCAGGCTCCATAACATGTTTGATGAGGGTTCCCCCTTGCCAGTGAGCTTAGAAATCTCAGCTCGATTTTACTGTCTTTAGTGGGTTATGCATGGGGTTTGCATGATTTGAAGTTTTAGAGGTCTGTTACATCAATTTTCTTTCCCAGCTAAATGTGCAGTCTCATCTGAAAGGTTTGTCAGTGTATATCTGCTTTAGCTTCATTTTAATTGCCATTTCTTACACCACCCCCAAATTTTAATGAAATGAAACAAATTAATTTTTTTAGTTGAGTTCCATTTTAACATCTTACTATTTATACTCATTATTTTGTTTGGGAAAATGTCAAGTTGAACATCCAATATTTATATAATTAGTCCTTACATTTATTGCTTTCAGTGATTTGCATCTTAGTTCTGCTCTGGCCCTCTGAAATGCAGCATGAAAGCTGGAGAACTCTTTGGCAATTTCTTTATGAAAATCTTTGTGCAAAGTTATCTACACATATGTCACACAGTCTATTCCTAGGAGGAAATTAGAGATATAAGCACTTCAAGCAGCAAACACTTTTGCAGAAGAAACAGCACTCTGTACCAACAGAGAATTTTTATTCCTTCCCTTTAACACATTTTTAAATAAACTGTTGTATTAAAACTTGTTGATTTTATTAAAGAACTAGAGGAATATCACTGACACTTGATCACCTTTAGAACCCACCAGAACTACTGTTAGATACCAGCTCTGCCATGGAGTTCTCAGGCTCATGTGAGCTCTCAATCTTCATGATTCAGGTTTTGAAGCCTTTTTCCCCTCTATTAAAACAGGAAAATGGTTAGAGCACATAGAGAAACAGTGAAATCATCTGAGGAACTATGAGGGAACACACTGAGGTGCACAGAAAGGTTCAGTAATTTATAACTACTTCAGCTCTTCCAGTATTATCTACTCAGCATCCCCACTTGTACCTGAGTTGTGACACACCTGGTTGTGAGCTATCTAGTTTACTAAGCTTACCAAGTTTACTACTAAGCTTACTTTCCTAGTTTTCCACCTTGCTAAGATTCATGAAATATCCTTGAGAATGGGCCCTTCCCCTTCACAAAGGACAAGTGTGGCCATCAGGCCAGTAGAAAGGCCTCATCTGACTACTACCCCAGTGTGGGTGTCCCACAGCAGTTGCACAAGAGTGTTGGTGAAGGTGTGTGCCTGGAGCCTGGTTTGGTTTGCTGTCTGACCCGTTCGTGGGTGTTTTCCAGGGAACAGGGTGTGCTGCACACTCAGACCTGCCAGACACCTCAGCCACGTTTTTAAAACAGGCAGACACAGCTTCTTTCCCCACTTCTGCTACTACAGAGCTGTCCCTGACCAGGGGCAGAGGACTGCAGCAGGAGTGTGCTGGAGGTATAATCCAGAGGTTTATGGAGCAAACCCTGATAATAAATTGAAACAGGTGGTAGTTTGCATGAAGCTGAAAAGGCTGCTCAGGGCTAGAAGAGAAACATCACCCACCCTCTCTCTCCTTCCCTCCAAACCTGCACTGATGGGTGTGTGCAAAGTAACCCAAAGCCACAGCTCTGCATTCCTGAGCACAACAACTCTCCCAGCCATGAGAGATTTGGAGACATGGACAAGAGGGAAACAAAAGTAAACATGATTTGGAAGAAGGCCCTGCTGTGAAGTACAGAGTCTCCTGACACACTGTGAATTTTGGCAATCCCATTGCTTCCCAGCATTTGTTGGGGAGCAGCCTTTGAGTAAGAAAAGCCATTCAGTCATTCCTCCACAGTGCTGCTGTGCAGAATAGGGAGCTCCCACATTTCTCATGTAGGTGGAAACCAAACACCAGTGACCTGGGGTACAGAACATGATCTAAACCCTTCCAGCAGAGAGATCTCCTCTCCCCACTCATGCTGTGGTGTCCAGGGGAGAGGACAACTGTAACAGGTAGGAGCTGGATCCTGGGCAAAATCACTGATTCACCTTTCACCCGCTGAGCAGAATAGACATATCACCTGTGTGAAATAGATCATAGCCTAAGTTTGCACAGCAGTTTGAGCTCAATGGTGTTTCACACAAATTAATCCACCCTCTAGAACATTTAACCTCCCAATTAGATTACTATCTCAAAAGTCATGTTAAAATTATAGCTTAAAACTTCTCCTTCCATAATCACTAAGCTGATTTATCATGCAGGGCACAGGGAAGCACAAGGCAGGGCATTACTCAGCATTCCTCTCTGCTTTTGTGCTGCTCTCCAGGTCCTGTCAGCTTGTCACCAGCCTTTCTGGATCTGCTCATTTCCTGATAACTCTCTTACAGGCCATTTCCCGTGTTCCTGCAGATACTGATTTTCTTCTCAGAATCACAAGTTTGCCTCTCTAAACTCAGTCCTTTTCTGCCTATTTTCCAGGGAAAACAGCTCACTGATGGTTTTGGGGACCTCCAGCAAACTTAGCTGATTTTGCCTGCTTGGAGATAGTCTTGTGACTTGAAAAACCAGTTTCACACTCAGCTTTCAGAGCAAGCAGTTCACAGGCATGTGTGGAAAGAACCTCACCACTTCTGCTGACAGAGGCAATACAGACTCCTGTTATCATTTCCACTTTTAGCAGTGCTGCTTATGCCAAACTCTCCCTCCTAAAATTCATGTCAGTTACTGACTTGTGACCATTCTGTTGGCATCTTGTGAAAATAACAGAACTCCTGCTTTAACTGTTCTCTTAATCTGGGGTCTGGTCAGATTCTTGTGACTTCAGCACAGGACTAAGACACTGAAACCTTTCCCATCCTCCAAACTCTCTGGTTTACAAAACCAGTGGAGCAACTGGAAGCCCTCCCAGAAGACATCCCAATGTCTGTACCTATTTTCATAGAATCATCAAGGTTGGAGGAGATCTCTAAGATCATCCAGTCCAACCATTATCTGCCACTCTGCTGTAACCCCTAAACCCTAAATCATATCCTTCAGTGCCAGATCCAGATGCCTCTTAAACACTTCCAGGGATGGTGACTCCACCACCTTCCTGGGTAATCTATTCTGTTTTGTACCAGTTCATGTCAGAAGGGAAAGTAAAAACAGACACAGCAAGTACATTTCAAATTGTCTTATCATAGCTGTTATCCAGGACTAAAAAGTTTAAAACCACCTCATATTTTTAAGAGAAGTGACCTCTCTTGGTTTTCCTCAACAGAAATTTTGAAGGACACATACAAAGCACAAGTGCTGGAGAATATTTATTTTCACTGTGTTGTGACAATAATCTCATTAGCCTGTCTGGGTTGGGTTTTTTTAAAATACAAAACACATTCACAAGCAAATTAGTCAAGTAAGGTTTTGTACACCATAGGTGCTGGTGCTTTGGAATTCCAGATGTAGTAGTCAGAAGCAATCAGTTCCCGGGCTGAAGGGAAAAAAAAAGGCAAGAAAAATAAGCATTACAGGGTGCCTTACAGTCAGACATTCCTTCATCCAAGTTAAGTGACTCCTAATCCATCCTTACTAGTTTACAGAAAAGGTATAATGGCCTCTTTAAACTGTAAGACTCTTATTATTATTTGAAAATCGTTTCTGATAATGAGACATTTAAAGTCTCAGCTTCAATTACCTTTACTAATGTATCAGTCATGAGCTTAAAATTCAAACAGAGGTTAAGTCAAAAGCAGGTGGATGGCTTGGATTTTGTTCAATGAATATAAATTGCAAACTCAATATAAAACATACAGTATGAAAATGCTGCTTTTTCTGGGTTACAATTGAGGACTGAATTTGACCCATCACAGAATGAACAGTGCAGATCACAGTTTACAAAAGGCATTTACAGACTTCTGCTAACATAACTGACAGAAGTTGCAGCAGGCAGACAGCCACAAATAAAAATGCTGCCATCAGGCAGAATTGCTGAGGTTTAGTGAGTGCCTTCTGTGTTCCCACTCAGACTGGTTTTGGTGCAGGGTTGGAATTGCTCACGTGTTAACTCAAAAATACGCAGATTTGGGTTCTGCTCCACAGATTGGATGTAGGAGCTGAGTTCTGTACCTAGGTACTGCTAATTTCCCCATCATGTCTCTAGCAAAAGTGTCCTACACAAGGGGCCTAACCACAGAGGAACATTCTTTGCCTCCCCAGTAAAAGTTCTGCCATTATGCAGAGCATAGTAACCACCACAGGGTGAAGGGGAGAGAGCCCAAGATAGAGACTGACTTTGTAACTGAGTATAAGAGCTTTCATCCAAGAGGCCAATCACTACTCCAGGGATGCTTTAAGCATCACAAAAAAACCCAACTAAAAAGCAAAGAACCATCATTAGCTACATAATTTTAGCCACTGACATCCAATTCATAACTTCAACATGCAGTTTCTGTTAAATAAATGACACTTCTACCAACTCACATGCAGTAATTTTGGGTTTTCCTGGTACAAAGATCTGAATGGAATGCTGGTCTACGTAGCAGCCAGTAAGTGAAAAGTCTGGGATCCTAAAATACAGCTACAGAAGGAGAGGGAAAACATGATCAGATGCATATTGTCATCCTTGCTGTGAAAATTCTTGCAATCTGTGTTACAGGCTTTGTGTTTAAGCATACTCCAAAGTGACAGGATGTCAAATCCTCTAAGCAAGCAAAGAGAACTTAATGCTGAGAACACAAATTCTAATAACTATGTTTGATTTCAAATCAACAGTATCTTCACAGCAAACTAAGGCAATAAAAAAAGTGACTACTGAGGCCTCATTTCCCAGAGCCTGTGACTTACTTTCACGTAAGCAGTGTTCCCAGTGCACACGTAATCCGTCGGGTGCTCTTTGCCTGCAGTGCCAAAAGACACAGTTCCAGTCAGAGAAACTTCCAAAGACTTGGGGAATTTCTGTCCTAGAGCAGAAACAGCATCTATTAGAAATCAAACAGGTGTGCCCATGCTCTAGAGAACTGACTGGGGAGGAAGGGAAGTGCTCAGGGGTGTGTTGCTTACCAATAACCCAAACCAGTCGGCTCTTCTCTCGGGACAAATCCAGTTGGCCATGACTAACTTTGGACTCTAAGTGAGCAATTGGGCCCCTACATGTGAGAGGGGAGAAATAAACCCACTGGAATTACTCTCATTCAGCATTTGTTAACACCTGTTTTGTCAAAGAAAACAAGAAAATGCTCTAAAAGACATTATTTATGGGCATACAGACAAGTCACACCCAACTGAGCACACTGCTAATTTATGAGAGGCAATTACAGAGCAGGAGGGGATCACCATGGTCTCAACCCAGTAATCATAAAGGAGCTGGTGATATTTTACTGTCTTTAGTTGACTGATAGTGTTTTACCCCCACTATGATCAGCCCCAGCAACTTTGGATCATCTCATCTTTACACTTTGCAGGTTACTGATGTGAGAGCAGAGTCATGGCAGCTGTCAGAGAGGCTTAGAGGAGAACTATCGTTTTAATTTGAAATAACTATATTTTTGATAAGCTGATCTGCAGGTAGGATTAGCAGTCTTAAGGAACAGGTAACCCTGGGCTGGAAGTGATCACAAGGCTTAATCCACCCAGAGGATTGTGGCAGTGTTTCACATGAAAAAATACCACAGGATGAGCAAGGGAAGAATTCAGAATGTTACCAAATATTCTGGTACAATTCTGGAAATGACAGGAATTCCCAGGAGGCATCCTGACACTTGCAAGGTTGGTGTCCACTGTTAGTACTTTGATGGAGCATAACCTGTTAGATTGCCTCCTGACAGGTTCATTTCAGGGGAATCAGAGGAATGGAAGAAATGAGGATTTCTTTATTCTCACCTGTTGAAAAAAGGTATACGAGCTTCACAGTACTCAAAGGAATTCTTTATGCTTTCATGAAGCTTTAAATTAACTGATATTTTTAACTGGGATCCCTCTTCAATGAGCTGATAACATCCCAGAATTGGGGGAACAGGAACCTGGAAAAAACTATATTCATTCTCAAGATATATTAACACAATCATCACAAGATCAGTTATATACTGTTTTCACTGCTAAAGTACTTTAATGATCAACAAACATTTTAATTACTGACTGTGCCCAACTCTTCAGGTTGTTTGCAATACACAGATTTGTGGTACAAGCACTTGACATCTCAGTCTGTCTAATTCAGGCATTTAAGTGGTTCATTTAAAGTAATAGCAGCATTGCTGAGCAAAGGTACCAACAGCTCCTGAACACAACTGAGACAACTCAAATCCTGAAGTGCCTTCCAAGGAGTTTCATAGTTTCAAAGTATGTTAAGGGGTTGGAATAGACCTTAGAGATCATCCAGTCCCAACCCCCTGCCCTGGGCAGGGACACCTCCCACCAGAGCAGGTTGCTCAAGGCTTTAGCCAACCTGGCTTTGAACACTGCCAGGTTTGGGGCAGCCACAGCCTCCCTGGGCAACCTGTGCCAATGTCTCACCACCCTCACAAGAAAATATATCTTTCTAATATCTAACCTAAATTTCCCTTCTTTCAATTTATCCCCACTACTCCTTGTCCTGTCACTGCAGTTCCTAACGAAGACTCCCTCTCTGGCTTACCTGTGGCCACTTCAGACATTGAAAGGTTGCTCACACAATCTCCAGGATGAACAACCCCAATTTTCTCATAGTTTCAGAATATATATTTTATATATGCCTATATAAAAACCATTTTACTACCTGTATTGGACTCAAACTCATTCCAACATGTTTAACAACACAGGTATTTTTATTCCCATTTGAAGACTCCAAAAGAAGAGGAATTGGGGATGTTATTACCTGGGAAGTGTAGTAACACAAGTTGAAGGACTCTGAAGGAGGAATGAAAGGAAATTTGTAAGGTCCATTATACACAGAATCATCCAGTGGCTCAATACTAGTGGACATCAGCATGGCAGGGTCAACAGACCTCACACAATGATGGACCACGATATCCTGGAGCGGAGGAGCGTTCGTCGGGAGATTCAAAGTAAGGGTTAGGTTTGGTGCAGATCCTTCTATGTCACACTTGAAAAAACAAGATAAAGAAGTTATTCTAAAACACCTAAACCAAGACAGAAGTAGATGTTCAAAAATATAATATATTTTTAGTGTTAAAAAAATACCACTGAATTTTTCAGCTGGCTTCAATCAGTAGCGTCACCGAACAGTACTAAGATATTAGTCTCACACACTTGCTGACAGTTTAATTAATTCAGTTGTTTTTACATCTGCTTCAACCATGCTATGAAAGGCCACTGTGGTGCCATGCCAGCTCTCTCACAGCAGCCATGGGCAGCATGTCCTGTGTCTCGTGGCTCTGTGTGTCAGCTCAGCAGTGCATTTACACCAGGGCTTTCTTCTTATATAAGGCTATCCAACCACTCTGCAACATGACCTAGAAACTTGTCCCTCTGAGAACAGGAGGCTGTTCACCTACATAACCCCTACCAGCATGGCTGGTGGGAAATAACCTGGTCTTGGGAAGACAATGCTAAGGTTGGCTTCTGTCAGAGGTGAGTACCCACCTCATGCAAATAATTGAATGACCATGAGCTTCTTCATTAGCGGGACTTTCTCCTTTTAAAACACTGCAGTGACTAACACAGAATACTGTGGTAATATTCTGTGCTTCCTAAGCATAACTGAAAGAATGGTAAATACATCAATTATAGAAAACACAAATTTTTATGTATTTCATCATTACTACAGACCTATTAAACAATTAAATATTTTAATATTAAACAATGCCCAGAGAAGCTGTGACTGCCCCAT
>NW_008681177.1:860-1093 GCF_000695815.1 Acanthisitta chloris | reverse complement strand
GGAGAGAAGGAAAGAGAGAAGGGAGGGAGGAGACAGGGAGAGAAGGAAAGGGAGGGAGGGAGGGGACAGGGAGAGAAGGAAAGGGAGGGAAGGAGGGGACAGGGAGGGAAGGAGGAGAGGGAGACAGAAAGAGGGAGGGAGAGAAGGCAGGAGAGGAGGAGGGAGGGGAGAAGGAGGTGAGGAGCAAAGCAGGGAGGGAAGGAGAGGAAAAGAGGAGGATAAGGAGGGATAGG
>NW_008681177.1:280-632 GCF_000695815.1 Acanthisitta chloris | reverse complement strand
GAGGAGGAAGGGTGAAAAGGAGGGAGACAGAAAGGGAAGGAGAGAAGGGAGGAGAGGAGGAGGGAGGGAAAGGGAGAAGGAGGTGGGGAGGGAGGGAAGGGAGGGAGATAAGGAAGGAGAGAAGGAGACTGGGAGGGAAGGAAGGAGAGGAGAGGAGGGAGGGAGGAAAAGAGGGGAAGGGAAGGGAGGAAAGAGGAGGAGGAAAGGTGAAAAGGAGGGAGACAGAAAGGAGAGAAGAGGAGGAGGGAGGGAAAGGGAGAAGGAGGTGGGGAGGGAGATAAGGAAGGGAGGGAGAGAAGGAAGGAGAGAAGGAGGAGGGAGGGAGGAAAAGAGGGGAAGGGAAGGAAGGAAA
>NW_008681177.1:0-270 GCF_000695815.1 Acanthisitta chloris | reverse complement strand
GCGGGAGGGAAGTAGGGAGATAAAGAGGGAGAGAGAACGGCAGGGGAGAAGGAGGTGGGGAGCGAGGGAGAGAAGACGGGAGGGAAGGAATAAAGGAAAGAGGTGAAGCGAAGGAGACAGAGAAATAAAAAAAATATAAAATAAAGAAAATAAGGAAGAAGCAGAATCGCCCAGCTCCCTGCGCCGGAGGCCGCGGAGACCCCGCGCGTCGCCTCTCTTTCCTCCTCCTCCCCTTTCTCCTCTCCCTCCTCTCTACTCCTCCCCAGCTCC
>NW_008681176.1:0-16213 GCF_000695815.1 Acanthisitta chloris | reverse complement strand
AGCATGACAGGAATCAGCAATAGTGCTGCATCATGGTGATCTTACCACAATTCCAGCAGGGACTCAGTATTTTTAATTGGTCACAGTGAGGGTGTCTGTGACTGTGGTAACTGTCTAAGCTTACACTGTATCAACAGAAATGTAATCAATATGGTCAAATGGCCATACAGAGCATTTTATCTGACTGCATGTAGGAAGTAAACTCAGGGTATTTGTGCAGCTTTCAGGAGCTCACCAAATCTTTTGACTAACACCATTGACTGTGGTAAGACTTTAAGCCTGAGATGACATGAAAACACTTAGGTTGCAATTAAGCTGCCTAAACAGTAATTTGTTGTTCTATTGAGACAGTCTCATAAACCTGAGATCTAGACACAGGTCTGGTGGCTGTGTCCCTGAGCCTAGCGGGGACATGTGGCTTCTAGACTGGTAGCTGGAATACAGCTGGGAACCTTCAGGCACCTTCAAGGCACTAGATACCTCTTCAGGCAGCTGAGTTGAGCCACTACTTTGCAGACTTGATCTTTCCATGAACTCAACGAAGTTGAATCATTATTCTGCTTGAGTGAAAACATGGGACAGTGGCGAATAGTTCAGATAATGTCTTTGAGCCTTGACAAACTTCCAGCAAATTCTGCACCCTGTGAGGGCAGGATTCAGCAACCTAGACTTAGGTCCCTAGAGACAGGGTAGGGTCTGTGGAGATTTGGGAAGTGATGGTCTCCCAGAGTCCTGATTCATAACTGCATGGGTTACTTGGATACCCTGCTGCACCTCAAATGCACATATATCCACATATAGGGAATGGAATTCCTGCCTGGACAAATCTGTCCCAGTAATGATATGGGCTACAACTACACACCAAAACATGAACAAGATGCTAGGGAGCTGTACAGTAGTGTAAATTTATACTTTAACATAGTACAGTAATTAGCAAATAGGACTGTAAACTTATTAAAAAGAACTACGAAGATGGCAGGTGATTGTGTGGACTGAGCTGGAAACAAGACCCAGATTCCAAATTCCTGAAACTGCACTTGTGCCTGAAGGCAGACAAGAGCCACAGGAAGCAGATATTGCTTCCTCCTAATGGTGTGGCTGGAATGGAGCAATCACCAGGCTCATGCAGGCAGAGGAAACACATAATCACGGGGAACATTTCTCACAAAGAAATAATTTTGAGCACTTGGTGTTCCTGCTCAGGGGAAATCCACAAAATGAGTTTCAAAAATGTGTCTAGTGACTAAAAATAAGACCTTCACAGGATACCAGAAGGCACAGACCAAAAATACGCCGTTAGAAACTTCGTCCCCTTTTGAACTTCTCCATCTTCCATGGTTTGTAAGTTCCCCTTTATCTTTCTGTCCTCTAAAACATAATCACCTCCTTCCCCCTTATGTCCCATTTAACATTTTCTCTGCTCCATGACTACCCATTCCTTTTTTCTTCTAGAGAGGGATTAGCATTCTGCTCTGAGAAGCTTTTTGGCATTGCCTTAGGATCTTCTGCTTCCACTTTGTGTCTGAAGGAGACAAGTGCCCCCAGTTTTTATTTTTAATATAAAATTGTTCTAGTGAGAAATATTATCTTTCCTTGTAAATATTTTATTTGTAAATCATCTATGATAAAAACCATGATATAATCTATTTAGATTTATATACTGGTAAATCACTTTAAAGCCAACTTCTTAAATTTGATTTACTGCAATTTATTTTTATTATTTGACAATATTTTCTTGGGTTTCATAAAGAATATAATCAAGCTAATTTTCAATAATAGTTTCTCATATTTGAATAGTATTGAGATGAATCTTTAATAAACATAAGAACTATCAAGTCTGTATTTATGAGGGATACAATTTATTGTGCTTCTGATAGACACAGGTAAGGTAATGAAAAAAATGAATCTGTTGTGTTTTTATGAGTTTACACATTATTTTCTCAAATTATAATTACTTCTATTACAGGAACCTCAAACCTTCCTCTGAAGTATGTCAAATAATTCAAGTGTTGTACAAGATAGTACATTTTGTTATGGTCAAATGGCCTCTAATGTTATCAGCTGAGTGACGAAGCCCAAAGAGAAAGTGAATAACCCTTCAAACACCATTTAAATTGAGGCTATTTTAAAAAAAAAGAAGTGGCTATGCTGGAATTCAAGATGCCTTTTTCATGAATTTTTGTATCAGAAGTATTTTTGTCCAAGAATTTTCATTTTTTAAGCAAACTTCATCCTTTAACCCACAGAAATTAGGAGGGATTTCTTACTACTGGAGTAGTAAGCACTCGAAAGAGCCTTGATTAAAGAAGTTTATTTGTTCATTCTATGATGTGGCTACCTGTGATAGCAAGAGACTTGTTTCAGTGATCTCAGGGATCCTTTCTAATCTCCATTTCCAGGCTTGAAACCAGTTCCTAAAACAAAACCGCAAGAACACACCTGCCTACTCACATCCCACCTCTCTGCCCAGAGTTGCAAAGACATGCCCCCTGGAGAGCAGGCTAAGAGTAGAAGTTGGGGAAAGAGGAACAGAACATGAAAGTAGATTTGTACACTGATGTTAATGGGCCCCAACTGGCCTAATTACCTCTTGGATTTTCACCAGGGCCTGTGTGATTTCAGACACAGCTGTCTGCTTCTTCCTCTGATTCTGGGGTTAAAGAAGAACTGACATTCCCTGCCAGAATACTTTTTCTTTTTAGTGTTTAGGAGCTTGACTTGGCTCTTGTGTGCTAGGGCAAATAAGATATCAAGTCCAGAGTTACATGAGAAACAAAATTTATTAAGAAACTTGACTGCTACAGATGAAACTGTGATAAATTATACATATGAATTTGATTTAAAATAAATAAGTATTAAGAGTACATCCTCAGAATTTGGACAGTAATCCATTCTGACTTGATAGTCATGACATGCTGAAAAATCCAGCACAAGAAACATACAATGTGCATACAAAAAATACCATTGCAATTAGCAATTAAACCAGCTGATGCTGTTCATTTTTCCAACAATTCGTTTGGCACGAGGATCAAACTGGTACTGAGTTCTTTCATGGAAGAAGTAGACATAGCCTAGAAGTGAAATTTAATACAATTATATTTCATAGGTGATTGTTTTCAGTATTTTGGAAAATAAATCCCCATTAGAAACAGTCCATGTATACTTGACATTTTTCATTTCCTTCTCACTAAGGTTAATAACAGCTTTTTGAAAACAAATTAGTCTACATACAGAAGCCCAAATATTCGAGTAAACACAGATTAAATATATGTTTTACCATCTTTCTGGAAAGCAGCATCAACTCTGCCAATTCTTCCAAAGTCGGCGATTATTTTCCTGGGATAACCACGATCCATGGATTTTTTCTTTTCATCGTATCTTAGAACAAGAAACATAATTACCATATGTGAGGAAGCAAACAATATTTTGAAAGTCAAATCAAGTTTGTACACATATGCAACTCCACTGTTACTAAGAGGTCTCATAGAGATTAACTAAAGTATCTCCTTGATTATTCCTGTTACGTATTAAGTTTCTTACATTCTGAGTGTCTTGAAATTTGAAAAACCTGCCTAAGGTAAGGTTTGTAACAAAATTCTCAGGGAACATAGTTCAAGAATTTATGAATAAATTTCTGGACTGGCAGAGCCTAGGCCATCACTTGCACCTCAGATTAACATCTATTTTGAGGCACTGAATATCTAGTTCAGTATAAAAACACAACATAAAACCAGTGAAGAAGACAGTAGCACAGTCCTGAAACACAGTTGAATTAGTGTCAACAATGCACTTCTTAAACACAATTTCCCTCTGAAATTTGTCATGAGCTTGAATCAGAAATACAACTAACTGTATAACTGGAGAATATTTATTGTTTCCTCACAGAGAAATTCAGTTACAACACTTTGTACAAGCAGTTAATTTTGTTTGAAATGTGAATTAAAAGTGGACACAACACTGCACAGAAAAGCAGCACCCTTATGGAGAAAAAGTGAGTAATTTTCTAGAAAAATATTTTTTATTGAGCTGCTGTTTCATTCTGTTGCAACTAATCACGTTCCTGTTACAGGAATCTAATATTTGGAAATAAAATCCTATAGAAAAGTTGACATTTTCTAGAAAATGTTTAATTTTTATAAACTGCAGGGAATCACATTTAAATTTCTGGAATATACCTGGTTTAAGCATCATTTCATTTGAACTTACCGTAATACATCATTTCCCAGGGACAAATGAAATTATGCCTTCTGGTAAATGAACATTAAATCTTACCTCCAGTATCTGTCAGCTACAAAGAAGTATGTCTTTCCTGTGCTTTCATCACTGTAAGCTGCATTAACTCTTTTAACGGTCTTTGGGAACCCCAAACGATAGATTGGTTTGGGATAGCCAGGCACAATGTCATATCCCCTGACAACCCAGTATTTGTCCTCTGAAAAATAGAAGTACATTTCATTTGGTTTTGCTGTTTATAAGCAGCATTTACTTGTGTTTCAGATTTGCAGAAAACAATGTGTCTAGATATCAGTATTATTTCCTTCAGTCTACTAGTTTGGAAAATGTTTCTCATTCTTGCACTGGGACTATATCAAACACTGGAAATGTTTTTTGTTTTTATGAGTAAAACATTGCAATCATAAGGTGTATGGATAGAACTTTTCCAAGATTTTAATTGTTTTCAAATGAATATAAAGTGTTTGTCTGCATTAGAACTTGGGGAGGGCTGGATGCTGATGAGTTGAACCACCGAGATTGGACCAGGATGTTGAATTTATTAAATTCCTGTGATATGCTATTTGATTATAGAGCCATATAATATTTTAAGAACTAGTCAATGTGCATCAAATTAAGCTATTAAGAAGAGTACATGTCTAATAAAAATGTTTTTGTAGCTTCAGATGCAATTACCATATTTATATATGGCAATATGTCATGTACTCTAGTATGTGCTTAATGAAGTTATCTGAGATATTTAATGGGTATTTGAGACCTTTCAAGAAAAGGACTGATAGTTCAGTGAAGAACTTTGCTCTCACAGTATGCTTTTCCACCAACATTTTTTTTGTTTGGTTCCCCCCCCCAAAATATCACAAAATACCAATAAGCATATCAGTAACAGTTGCATACAAATGCCTAAATTTACCAATTGAATTCAGCAAAAATCCTTGTGCACAAAATGAAGTGCTACTACCTGAAGACAGCTAGACCTGGAGAAGGGTAGCTATTTTCATGTCTTGTTTTTCAGAGCATTAACCATAACAGAGGGGCAGGTTTTCTGGATTATGACCTCTGGAGAACCCTTACACAGCAGTATAACTCTGATCCTCTAGTTTAACTATTTGCAGAATTGTAAGATTCTCTGTTTCACTTCCTTAAAAACCACTTTGACTTCTGTAATTAGGTAGTTTGCAAAGGAGCAGGGAGCAACTGATCAGAAAAAAGAGAATTTCAGATTTCATTACCTTTGAAAAGTAAGATTTCATCCCTCTCAACGTTTTCATAAGCAGCTTGAATTCCTGATGGTAATTTTGGCCAGAACAGTGAGATAAAATTGAGCTCTGTCTCCGCCCTTGCTGGATGTTTGCGCAGCATGTATCTGTTTTAAACAAAGTTTAGGTAATAAAATGGTTCCACTCCTATCATAAAAGCAAAATAATTACTCTAGCTCCTGGAGTGTAACAGAGGGGAGAAGGGTACCTGGGTAGGAATATCCCCCCTCACTGAATGTAAGGGTGATCTAGAATGTTTGCATTCTTAACTTAAGCACCTCAGTTGAATGCTAAAAATTAGGCAAGCTGAATGTAAGCCCTTCTATTTCTCTGTAGGACAAGAAGGCTCAGCGCTAGCTTCACTAACCACCTAACAATCATCTATTTGGCAGGGCTTTCAGTTCTGGCCCTGCTGAGGATGTGTGGGACCCATGAACACATTGCTAAGGGATATATGAATGCTCCTGTTTTGCTATTAGTTGAATTGAGTTCAGGCACAATTCTGTTGCAGCAGTGGGCACAGTAGTAGAATAGTTGGAAAACAACCTACAAGTCCTTATCACCTTCCCTGCGCTTGTCAAATAGGGCTCTTAGGATTCATGATTTCAGAACTCTTGCTTCTACACCACTACATGGGTTTATTTAGTGCTCTGTATGACATTCCAAAAAGGACAGTTTTCCCTCATGGATTTTTTTACACTACTGAATATTTTAAAGAGATAATATATATGCTTATTGTTGTTACCTGCCCTTGAAGAAGAATATTTCTCCACGTAGGGTAGTAATAGCATCAAATGTCAAATTTGGGTCACAGGCTTGTGGAGTTGTGGGTCCTGTTGGCTGCACAGCAGCATTAGACCGGCCTATAGGATAAATATTTCTCATTTAGTATGGAGAAATATAAAGAAAGTGTTCAGAAGATCTCTAAGGACACCAAGAACTCTCTTTACAGAGAATGAAAAGGGATATAGTGTTAAAGTAAGGGTCTGTCACTAAATGAAGGCTTTTAATATTGATCAAACAAGTCATGTTCATCTTTTCCAAAATGAGTTTTTGCAAAACTGAAGTTAGCTTCCAGAAATTTTCTCTGTTTTGTTATCCATTTTTCAGCAACTGTTAAACTTCTCATTTTGGTGGAATACACATGTTTTAAAAACATTCTTTTTACCATTTACCAGTCTCCCATGTAGAAATATTAAATAAATATATTTTTCTTACCATAAATAGCTTGAATGCCATTAATGTCATCCTGAGGGAGAAGGAATTCATTGGGGTCTGTGTAGGAGTAATTTGGAAACATCAGTGCTCCAGGGTCATCTGAATGAGACAATCCTAGAGAATGGCCAAGCTCATGGGCAAGAACAATGAACAAATTGTAGCCTGCAGGATAAAAATCATATGAAACGAGGTAAAATCTGTTTCAGTATTCAACTCAGTTGATTAAATGAGAAACACATGCTTTTTACCAAAATACACAGAGAGGCTGCAAGTAATGCTATCAACATTGCAACTCAAAACTATTGTAACAGAAGAGCTATAAGAGTATCTAAAGAATGTCTTGCCTTTCTTGGGCTCTCATTGTCCTTTTTCTAGTGTACTTGTGTCTTAAACACAAACTGTTTCTCCTGCTATCACATAAAGTGCTCAGATCAAGGATTGTGCCAATGATGAGTGATTGCTGGCAGGCATCCAACAGAAAAAAGACTGAAGCAAACACTGAGATTTCAGATTTGATGATACTTGAAACACCCTAGTTAGCACAAACTTTGAAGTGCTAGGTTAAGAAGGAGAAAGGATTTGCCTTGAGAAGTCTACCATCAGGTCTTCTTGTACCCAAGCTTTAGCCTTCATCTGAACAAAAAAAGTATTTGAAAGTGTTGGCTTTAAAATTTTTATAAACCACTATGACTTAAATGTCTATGGCATTCTAAACTGCTGTGACCTAAAAAATACATTTTCTCCAAGTTACTTCCTACAAATGGAAAAAAAAAAAAGAGCAAAGCAATTTTAGAGGACAAGTTCTGTCACTTTTGCTCACTTTTCAGTCTGTAGTCAGGCTCATGAACTAAGGCATCACATGAGCCAAGATTACATGAGGTAAAATTATATAGATCAAGTTACAAAATCCTAACCTCTTCCATCTTTTGTCCATGCTTCCTCCTCATCCAGATGCACATCTCCACCAATGTTGTCCCCAGGCTGGAATGCATGAGCCAACTGCCCATTAGGACCATCAAAAGGAGAATTGTCACGGTGGTCTGAAATGAAGAGGTGAAAAGTCAGTTAAAATCCTACATTGTTTCTATTACTGCAGATGGCTATTTAATATGCAAAGTTACAATTGTTACCTCTATAAGCAAAAGAGATCATTATATCTGCTTCTTTGTCCTCAACCTTTTGGAATGTCAATGGTGTCACATTGCTCCAGACACTGAGGGCTTTTCGGACTGCTTCATCTACATCAGCTTGTCTCATCTTTGGGGTGTAATTCAAAATCCTTCAAAGCAAACCCAGCACATAATATACTGTTCAGAATACAGCATTTTAGCTGAAAAATAATAACTTGTGAAAAAGTGAAAAATCTTAATTTTCATGAATGAAAATTAATAATGGCTTCATTTTTAGCTACTGCCTTCTAGAGTGTCTGTCTTCTTCCAGACATCACTTAATCACTCCAGATGTCTATATATGGCATAATATGCTTACTACAGACCCCCCAAAGTTGGCTGCTAGATTTATATATTTTTGAACCAGATTAGAAAGGATTACCTGTATGTCAGATTATTTCTTTTCCATTTGGGATTCCCTGGTGTAAACATGTACTGCCCTATATCAGGTACACCGCATCTGGGTTTTTTCATCATCTTCAAAGTATCAGGGTCAGGTTTGCCAGTCACTTGTAAGCCAAAGAATTCTTGCATTTCCTTGAGCTTTGCAACAACGGGATTTTCATCACGGCTTCTTAAATGAGGACGGTGATTCCTTTGAAGGTTGTAGAAATTCTCTAGATAGCTCTGAATCAGAATTTTAAAGGAGAACAGCATTGTGGCATATCAATACTGTCTTCAGTCACGCTTATATTTTTTAAGGATTCTTGAACTATTCCCAGATCAACATGCTCTGTGTTTACCAGGAGCAAAAACAACCTATTTTCTCCAGGACTTGGTGTGAGGACTCAGGTATAACATACAGTTTTCCTATAGTTTTCTCAATTTCTTGTTTCACTGATGAAATATATGAAGAAATGTCTCAAAAATATGATAGTTACTATTAGTAATTATTTCCACATTGTTTATTATGCCCAATTACTTATGCAAAACTTATGAGGAAGTTCATAACCGATCTCACTGAAGGAAATTGAGACTGGCAGTGAGACTCTACACAGCCTGGACTCCCACAGAAGCAGGTGACTACTACTAGAGAGTTAGTATTTGGCAAATCATGCCTTTAATTTTTAGCAACAAAATATCATATTAGAAATTCAGGTCTTCCTACTAAATTTCAACAATTTTGTCTACAACAAATAGTGTGTCTACACAAGTGCTATATTTCTCATAGATGTCCCTTTCCCGAAGTGTTCCATAAAAGATCAATTCAGCTAAAACTCGAAACACATGCCTACTTCAAGCAAGTTTCCTTCCTTATGTTACTAAGACTAGTCATACCACAATTTCAAAGCACATTCAAATGTAAATTGTTGCTGAGTTTGAATATTTCTGTAGAGCCACAGTCTTGCTGACAGAACTCATGCTTTAGTAGTTTCGTTATTACTTTACTCACAACACCAAAAGTATGCAATATCCAGGTGACTTTTGGGGAAAGAACTTCTGCCTAATTTTCACACATTTTCTAGATTGATAGGAAAAGCTTTCTCCTAAAGCCTTGCAAAATAGTACATCATAATTTCAAGCCATATTCTGTGAATTGCAATTAGAGTTCATTCTCAGACTACCTTATGATTCCTTTAGAAATGCACTGAAAAAATATTTACCTCAACAAGCTGTATGGTTTTTCCATCATCTTCTGCTTCTGGAGCCACAGGAAAAGCAGAGGAGACAGCCACATATATTGACAGGAGAAGTGAAAGGGTCTTCATCCTTGTCTAAGGTTGTCTGCCTGAGTTTCTCTCTTGAGCTACAGTAAATGCTTCTCAGTTCTGTTTATATAGCTAATAGTATATCAGTACAGCCTGACTCATGCTGTATAATATCCTCTGATTAGTAAAAATGATGCATAACAATTTCATCATCAGGTAGTGATGCAATATGTTTAACTAATGTTATTGTCCTTATTTTGCCCAAGCCTTCTGTTTTGGGCAATTTTGCGGTGTGTTTAACAAATAAGGAAATGTTTTTCAGATAAAATGTGCAGCTGCCTTTCACATTTTATTTGGAATCATGAATTTAGACTATTTATGACACAAAGTCTTGACAAACTGGAGATATAATAAGAAATAATGTGTAGCAGTAACATAATACGTAGTATGATAATCAAATTATGCTTTATAGGCTATATATGATTCAATCTATACAGACTGTATAATATTATGTCACAATATGTAACAATAAAAGTCAGCATAAATAATCAGTCTTATCTAGGAATAATCAGTAGCATACCTGCAGGAGGGCTGTCATTAGATATCTGAAAGTTCTATCTTAAATAATCTTATGATGTTAGCAAAACTGAGTGCGAAAATGATTCAGCTTTTTTTACTGGTATTAACAAAAATCAATCATGCAACTAGAATGCACAGTCTGAGTTCCCATATGTATGGTAAGCGATATATATACTCCTGCCAGCCTGGATAAGGTCTCAACTGCAATAATGTGTTTGAATTCAGTCAGAGCGAGGTGAGCCCTGGGAGGAAAAGGCTCCATGAAGCACAACAGGAATTTTCATCAGTGTGGAAAAGGAAGCTTAGAGCAACCATTTTGCGACTCCATGTTCGGTGTTTCAGAGAAGAAGAGTGAGTGGTGTCATGATAAAAGCTGAAAAATACAAGAAAGTGTTTAATAAAATGCTGGTCTCCTCAGCAGGTCTCCATACCTCCTGTGTCACGGCACCAAGCTCTAAGAGGATGTCTCAGGTACAGGGTAATGAGGTGGAATCTGCTTGAAGTGCATTGTTGTGTAAATATCTGTAAGTTATTTAGGTCTCTAAGTTCCTATTTTGGACTAGGAATTCTAGAGAGTGAGTCAACTGACCATATGACATGGACTTTAAGGTGAGATGAATTGCTTTCTATACTTATTGAGTGTATTGGCTAGGTCTCTTAAATATGCAGGACACATGGGAATCTAAAGTGTAGACCCCTATACTGAGGAAAACTTTTCCAGCTGCAAGGACAGCTAAGCACCAGAGTATTTGGCTGGAAGTGGCTGTGTGCTAACTCTGGAAGCTGTCAGGTACAGGCTGGCCATCTTTCAGGGTGGTTTTGGTGTTTCTGTCCTTCTTGGAGGTAAAGTGCCTCCTTGGAAACCTTTTAAAGGAAAAAGCAGATATTAGTATGACAGGGAGAAATACAAATAAATATCATTATTTTAATTTTGCTGGGAAGGTCTTCATGTAATTTCACAAATATCATGGGAAAACAGTGTACTTAGTATAAAATTCTACATTCACTGTAGTGTAGCACCCCCTCATTATGTGTCCAGCAGTGCTTACATAATTCCTGGGAAAAGCAAATTATACTTTGTACTTTATACTATTTACTACAAATTGCTTTATACTCTATACTATTTTCCCCTTTTATTTTCCAAAGGCATCATAGGCATGTTTAGACACATACAAGCAAATAAGAGGTGCAGTTTAATCAGATGTGTGCAGTGTCCGAGACAGGAACATGAGGAAATCATGTGCTGTGGCTTGCACAGAGGGGATCTGCTGCCTTGCAGATTTCTGCAAGGGTCTATGGCCAAATTTTAATGTGACCCAGAGGAAATATTGAGTTGGGCAGAGTGTCAGAGGGGACATGTGGTTGTTTTCCATGGAGCTTTAAATTAATTACTTTCCAAGGCAGCCAATGGATGGTCTAGAATGTTCTGGACTGCAGCACTAGGTGTGGGAGCTGTTTATGCATTTGAAGAGTTATCAAGAGAGAAACCTCAAGCAGCATCAGGAAGAGGAAGCAGAAGCAGTGGCTTCACCCTTTCTTGAGAATTTCCACAGTGCTGGGCTACAAAATCATGTTCCATTCCACCATCTATATTGGCCGTCAACTGCATGTTTTTCAGTACAAATCCCTTGAACCTGTGTTCAAGGGAAGGGCAGGTTTTGGTGATCTGCTCTTCCCATGCTGCGGCAGCTAGCACACTGCCACCTTCTCTTTTTCAAGCACTTGCCATCAGACAAAAGCTCAAAAACCCAAAAATGACACATGAATATGACAAAATGAGATTGAGACTTCCACAAATTACATGAGAATTGTTACCGAGTGCCAACTAGTGTCTACACAATTCCTCACTTTGCTTGTGGGACCTTGCGTTGCACCTGCATCTGACCTGCACTGTCTGTTGTAGGGTCTTACTGCATCTGATATCTAGTTATGTTCCCATCTGTGGGGATCTTAGTGAGAGCCTCTGGAGTGGGCCCAAAGCCTGGAGGGCCCTGTGTCTGTGGCACTGTGACTGGAGAGATGCCAGGGTGCATGCAAGTCCATCGGGTACGTATGTATATGTGCATGTGCGTACTGGGAATATGTGTACAGCCTCACTACTGGAGGGACCTGGGGTCATGGAGCTGCAATGTCTTCAGCTCTGTCCTGGTAGCAGATTTGGACAACCTCTAATACATTGTCTTTGGGTGAAGTTTGTCTAAAATCATAGAATCATAGCATGGTTTGGATTGGAAAGATCCTTAAAAATCCTCTAGTTCCAGCCCCTCTACCATGGGCAAGGTCACCTTCCACTAGAGCTGGTTGCTCAAAGTCCCATACAGCCTGGGCTTGAACACTTCTAGGGATGGGGCCTGGAAGTGCCCCACCACCCTCCAAGTAAAATTTTCTTCCTAAACTAAAGCTCTTGTGTTTTAGTTTAGCACTGTTTCCACTTATCCTATTGCTATGTGCCTTGCAAAAAGTCACTGTTCTCCTTTTTTATAAGCCCCCTTTAAGTACTGGAAGGCCTCAGTGAGGTGCCTCTGGACCCTTCACTTGTCCAGGCTGAGCAATCCCAGCTCTCTCAATCTGTCTTCAGGGCAGAGGTGCTCCAGAGGTACTTATATGGACAATCTCTATATGATCAATCAAGAGAGGTACATTTTGCCCTTACTTATCCCCAGTTTCTCTTCAGAGGCAGGTCTTGCTTGACCCATGAGCATCAGTGCCTCACTCAGGTTGCTCCGAATTGCCCTGGTAGGTCTGGTACCCATCTGCTAAGTCACTGCTAATCTCAAACCGGGTGCCTAAGGAAGAGGGAGTTGACTCTGTTGTTAAGAGAGGGCCAGTGTTTTCAAGGATTTTTCCCAAAGCAAGTACAGGCTTGGGCCTCCCTGTATGGGCAATAAGTCTGCTTTATTTACACACTTCTTCCTCAGCAAGACTGCACCCTTGTTGCTCATGTTGAGGCAAGAGATCTTAGTGTCCCTTTTCTAGGTACTCTGCTCTCTGTTTCTTACTCACTGTGTCTGCACAGGAATGTAAGCACTGTCAGAGGTGTACACAGCATGGTTTCCCTTTCTAGCACTAACTGAAAAGAACATTTAGGCAGAAGCACTAAGAGGAGGCATATTTATCCAGAAGACTTTCCTGGCTTTGACCAATTTTCAGTCTTAGTGATTTCCATTTACTTTGTACCTCACTTACCTAGGGCTCGGATTTTCCCCTTGAAGCTATTTCCTTTTCCCCTAGTATTGTCTGATAATATTTATATATATTCTAATGACTTCCACCCACGCCCCTGACTGAATAATGGGAAAAAAATTCACAGTGTGAATCACAGCGAGGCTTCCCTAAATCAAGTCTCTCACTACAGAATTACTGTAGAAAAGGGATCTTTGATTGGTAGTTCCGTAATTTTGCTGTTACTCTTATATGAAAAGTGGTACCTCATAATTCTAAGAATTGTTTACTGTTGTGACCAGTAAAACATCGTGACAAATTTGTCACAATGATGTTTGCAACTAGTTGCTCAATAGCAGGTGGCAGTACAAAGCAGTCACCCTTCCTGCTGGAAGTAATTTTATGTACATTCTGTGCTCTTATCTGAATATCTTCATGTGTTTCCAGTCTATTTTGAAGGAGCAAAATAAAAATCTTTCCACAAACCCAGCATGTTATCCTGAGACAAGTTATTTTCCTTGGTGGATGTCACTTTCCAGGGGAAGACTGAAGTGTCGAAGATATAAATCATGCCACTGTGCAGCAATATTCAACTGTTTGCCAGATATTTGATGAAGTTAGAGAGTTCATTAGGAATTTTCCCCTCATGAGCCACGTATATTTGAATACTGAAATGAAAAAGCCAAAGACAACTCTCCAAGTCAGAAGTCCAGAAGTTTGCACATGCTCATGGCTTCACGTCACCCAGTGTTAAACATTTCCTTTATAGGAGTGCTGTTGGTACTGCTCCAAGTGAATGATCTGTCACTCCGTTTACAAATCAGGGTGCTGGACTGCTCCAAGTGAATGATCTGTCACTCTGTTTACAAATCAGAGTGCTGCGCTGGGCAGTGTCAGGAGCACAATGCTATAGTTCTGACAATGCAGTAGTCCAAAGGCCACCACGATAGGGTTCAGGATGTCAGGTGCTGAGTCAGTTCTAATTAACCTATTGTAGGAAAGTAATTCAGCGTGACTGGGACAGCAGCTGAGTTACACCTCAGACACAGTCTCAGACATGGCATCATCAATGATTTCATTAAAACGAGAAGGGAAGGATTATCACTCTCCATGCCAAGCACCTGTTTCCTGAACACAGGAAAACCAAATCACATTCTTCATCCCTGCAGTTGGGCTGTTGCCCAGGATGGGAACCTGGTTTGTTGTGTCCAGGGCATCTCTCCCCTGATGGCAGACAGGCCTTGGATGCCTTGCAGAGCCAGCCTTACCAGCATGAAGTCCTTTGCCTCTAAACTTGGCAGCTGTGACACAAGTTGTGCAGATGTAAAACTTGCCCTGAAAGAGGAAGTAGGAAAATGTCAATCTCTCCACACTTATCTACAAAATAAATCTGCATGTTCTCCAGGGGTCTGGACCATTTCAAACATCCTGGAATTCCTACAGGCTCACACTCCCTGGGTTAGATTTCATGGCACCAACACCATAACCTCCCGTGAGACAGCTATCACCTGTGAACCTGCAAGGGCAGTTGTCTTGCTGACAAGGCACAAACATGAACGAGCTGATTGGAGACCAGCCAGCTGGCAGTTCAGAGGTTCCAGAGAATAATCTGGAAACATAGTCTGCTCCTTGGCAGTTTTTAATTGTATTTTTCTGGAATACCAATGGCAGCTGGGAGAAGCAACTTTGCAGTTCTGAGTTGCCTTCAGCACTTTTGAACCCACAAATCTGTTCTTTCTGCCACCAAGAAAGGGCTTCCCTTCCCCTCTTCCCCCATAAACCGAAACCAACATCGCACTGGGAACAAGTTCCTGCAAAGAGTAGTTAAATTGACTCATTCTAATCTTAATAAATTCTTTCTATTCTGCCCGGACCTATCAGTTATCTTTGTATGGTTTAATTGGGTGGTAAACTCTCTGATCTTTTAGTTCTGAGTGTTCAAATCACAGTATCTTGTTGTTCAGTACCACAGACCTACCTATTGTGATAATACATACATCATCCTTCCAAGAACAATATCATAGAGGGAGTATGTGAAACAAAAAAACCCAATAAATGGTAAGAAAAAGAATATCCAAACCAAGCAGTTTTTGCCTGGGATAGATCATGTTAGGACTTCCATGTCTGGATTTTGTCTGATGTGCTATAGAGTCCTTGGCAAAGAAAAGGCAAATAGTTGCATTCAGCCGTAGGCAAAATGTCCTTCCAGACAAGATGGTGAAAACCACAGCAAATGAGACCATTATTAAAAAAAAGAAATTGAAGAAAAGAGAGTAATTTTTTGTTCTGAATTCTGGGGTCACATGATAAGCCGGTAACTCATGAAGAGACTTTTGTCTTCTCCCAATTGTCTGTGGAAACAAGCTAGAAATTTGCTCCAGTATAGAAAAATCTGATGTGTATAGAAGACTGAGAAAATAATTTCTGAGATGCCTGGACTGACTGTACCACAGACAAGACAAGGAATATCTCTAACTCAGAGTCCAGGTCTCAAACTGTATCTCAGGAGAGCACAGGATATTGAACACAGGTCAATCAACTTCAGGTCAGAAGCCTGCTTTCTCTCAAATGATGAGGCTGTCTTGTCAGTGGCAGCAGATATTTTCAAAGTAAGAATTGTGAAGCAAAAAGAAATAATACACTAATCTGCATAACACTTCAGAAATCTATTAATACCTACCAGCTGAGTCTGTGGTCTAAACTTCATCCTCTTCAAAGTGAACATCACCACCTAAAACACTGCTATGGGGAAAGGCATGAGCAAGAACTCCAAGGAGGCCATCAAAATGATGAGTGCAATGTCCATGAGCTGAATAATATGAAGTTGAAACAACATTGAGTCTATGTTATGACGACTGGAAAATCTATACATTAATTTTATCATGGTATGCAGTCAACATATTACCTTAGGGCCCAAAACAGTCACTAGAGCTGGTATTCCCTCATC
>NW_008681175.1:0-986 GCF_000695815.1 Acanthisitta chloris | reverse complement strand
CCTTGGGGTCTTCATCCTCATCTTGGGTTTCTTCATCCCCAATTTGGACATTTCCTCTAGACCTTGAGGTATTTCCTCTCCCTTTGGGTTTCTCCCTCCCGTCCCATTTGGGAGTTTCCTCGGTGAACATTCCCTCAGTCCCTTGAGGGAATTTCCTACAACCCTTGAGTGATTTCCTCTACACCCTACGAATCTTCTGCCAAGAAAACACCCTCAACCTTCCCTCCCATGGGGGGTTGACTTGATCAACTCAACCTTCTCTTGACCACACCATGACCTTCCAACCCAACCTCTTGGCCACTCCATGACCTTCCAACCCAACCTCTTGGCCACTCCATGCCCTTCCAACCCCACCTCTTGGCCACTCCATGACCTTCCAACCCAACCTCTTGGCCACTCCATGCCCTTCCAACCCCACCTCTTGGCCACTCCATGACCTTCCAACCCAACCTCTTGGCCACTCCATGCCCTTCCAACCCCACCTCTTGGCCACTCCATGACCTTCCAACCCAACCTCTTGGCCACTCCATGCCCTTCCAACCCCACCTCTTGGCCACTCCATGACCTTCCAACCCAACCTCTTGGCCACTCCATGCCCTTCCAACCCCACCTCTTGGCCAGGTTGGAGCCGCCGGTGGCGGCGGTGGAGTACGGAGGGTCGACGCAGTTGACCTTGAAGACGACGTGTGAGGACGCAGAACCCACCGTCGGGGTGGAGACGACCAGTGATTATCGTGAGGTGTCGTCGAAACGAGGGGAACTGCGACTGGAGCTCTCCAACGTCACCGCGTGGCGTCCCGACGTTCGGATTTCCTTCACCTGCAGCCAGGCCCAGGACACCAAGAAGACCATAGATGCCAAACTGGTTGTCTATCGTAAGTTCTGGGGTAACTGGGGAGGTCCCACCACCACCACCACCATCACCATCATCATCGTAACCCTTGGGGGATCTTCCCAGTAGAGGAGGTTCAAAGGGTTTGGGATGG
>NW_008681174.1:0-241 GCF_000695815.1 Acanthisitta chloris | reverse complement strand
CTGTTTCCTCTTGTCCTGCCACCTGTTCCCTGGGAGCAGGGCCTGACCCACCTGGCTACAACCTCCTGTCAGGGAGCTGTAGAGAGTGATACATTCACCCCTGAGCCTCCTTTTCTCCAGGCTAAACAAGCCCAGCTACCCCTGAGCCTCCTTTCCTCCAGGCTAAACAAGCCCAGCTACCCCTGAGCCTCCTTTTCTCCAGGCTAAACAAGCCCAGCTCCCTCAGCCTCTCCTCCTAAGA
>NW_008681173.1:0-14750 GCF_000695815.1 Acanthisitta chloris | reverse complement strand
GCTGCGCCCTCCCCCGCGCCGGACCTGTGTTTTCCTCCGGGAAACTGAGCGCGGAGCAAGCCTTCCCTTCCCCCGAGGGCTCCAGCCGCTTGCAGCTCTGGCGGGTTTAAAACGCGTTAAGAAACAGCGCAGGCAGGACTACGGTGTACTGCCTGCTCTCTGCCCGCTCCGCAACCCACGCAAAGCCCAGAGAAGGCAAAACTATTCCAGTATTGTCAGGTTTTGCACCCTCTTTTCAGCCTTGCCGATTAATGCCATTAAACCCGTGCTTTTCCAGGGGTATAGGCACAGGTACGACCCTCAGGCAGCCCTTTGAGCTTTATCACAAATGCTAATTATGTGCCCACGGGACGCTGCAAAAAGAGCTGGGCCAACACGGAAAACGCTCCAGACGTTTGTCTTTCACTGGCAGCACAGATAAGCGCTTGCTCCTCCTCTCTGAAGGCCTTTATCTCTGCAGACCACAGGCATCTTCCACCCTTAGGCGTCCATAAGCGGCCGTGAAGAAATCTAACCTAATGAGATTCCACTGGTTTAACCCACAATAACATGCCAAGGACAAGTGCAGTACTTCATCCTCACCCGATCTAACCACCGCTGCTGTAAACGTGTCCAGACTGCCATGGGAAATAAGATTAGGCTGGAAAACAGCTGGTGCAGATTGGAGCCAAAGACGACCCAAGTGATAATGCATAGAAAAGAGGAACATTTGTATCAGAAGTTGTCAGAAACGTTTTTAGCACCTTTCACAGAAAGAACACAGCCCTCACTCAGCAAAAAGAGTCAGGTTTCCACAGCTCAGACTCCTTTTGGCTGTCCAAGTAGCAAACACGTTTTGGAATACTCTCTCTCACCTTTCCCTTCCTGTGAAACTCATCCTGCCCAGGAGACTGTGGGCAAGGGAAGGCAGGCACTTTTTCCATCAAGCTGGTTTACTTGTAACTCATTGTATCAAGCTGAAAATACTGTTTCAGAATTGTTGCTAGAAAGAAAGCACGCCACCTTGTTGCTTTGGAGCTGAGGCTTCAAGCTCAAGTCCTTTCCAAACAGTTCCTGGTCAGCATCCAACTCCCGTGTAAGGCACTGGCTCTGTTGGCCAGAGAGCTATCAGATCTGCCCCAGTAACATCACAGACTGCAGAAAGACCTACAAGCAACTGTAGCATCTGCTTTGCTTTGCAACAGCACAGATTACAAGCCCCAGAACAAAACACAGTGGAGCACATAAAGTTGACATCTTTTTTTTTTTAGGTTATCCAGATGAAAATATCCCCAACAAAACCAGTGAGTCCAGAGTATGATTGTTTTAAAGCAACACTGCAGCTGTCTTTCAGAATCATTTGAAAAAGGTTTTCCAGTACAAGAGACATTCACAGTTTATCACCAAACTCCAGTCTCTGATCGAAGAAGAATTTTTATTTCTTATCCTCACAAACAGCACAAATTACTAAACATCCAAATTACTTAGTCGAGTTTCAACTCAACAGATAAAGGTTCCCTCCTATTACTCAGGGGAAGTTGAGGTTGTTATTAATGTTACGTAAAAAGCTACTCGGACATTTCTGTGATGGAAGGAGTATAAAAGACTAGCTTTGTTTACCTACAGCCTTCACCCGACTCCTACTGTCATGCATCTCCTCCCAGACCTAATTCTTCCTTCCAGTTCTCATTCAGGTCCTTCTCTCTTTCACTCAGCAAACCTCCAGCCACTCTTTGCACTTCAGATCTGTATGTTCACACCTATCCTGTTCCCCAGCTCCCAGCCTGACAGCCATTTTATTTCATACTCCCTACACACCTCCTTGATTAAATGTATTTGCTCAGACAGTTTCATGTTTTTCCCCTCTTCTTTTTGTTCCTATCACTGTCTTACATCCTCTTGACTTTGGTGCCAAACCATTCCCACCTTCCCCTAGTTTTTCAGCCAGTCCCAGTCCCACACCTGCTGTGTTTCCTTCTGCAGTGCCCAGGCTGGACAGCTTTTCCTAGCCAATTTCAATTCCATCCTTAAAAAACACTGGACTGTGTTGCTTCATCCTCACTCCAGTCCTGGCAGGCCTGCCACCCAGTTGTGGCTGCTACACGCTTGCAACTTCCACTGGGAATTAAAGTGTCAGTACAAAACACAAGCTTTTAAACTAGCTTGCTCTTAAAATGTGTTTTGACAGAATTAAAACATTTGTAGCTGTTACTTTCTATGAACAGTACATTTTGGTGCAGACTTAAATGTATTGCTAAATAATCATCTACATAAAAGATGAAAATACAAAATTTCCAGTGTTTTTGCTGGGAAGTTACTAGGGGTAGGAATCATTGGCACAGTAAGGAAAATACAAATAATTTAAAATAATTTTCCTCTCTTTTGTCTATTTTTATTGTGTCTTTTAATCATGTATTTTGCCTTTTGCAGTTCTCTGAAATGCTTCACATGTATCAGACATTATGGCCTCACTGTTTAAAGAGAACTCTTTACTTTCAAGCAACTCTCAGGCTCCATGGACTTTCATGAAAGATATATACTCTTCAGTTTACACACATGCTAAATTGTCTCCCTGAACAAACAGTTACCCTAAGGAAAGAGTAGCTGTGCTGCATGAAAAAAAATATTATTGGAATTCCTAAGTTCTTCATGAAAGCTTAAAAGACACAGCTACATTACAATGAAAAATTATTAGTCCTGACAAAGGTACTTCTCCTCAAACATGTGCAGGGGACTCAGAATAATCTATTTTGGAGAATTTTCTAATGTCTCATGGCCCAAGAGCAGTAAATATGTGGGGTTTTTTCCCCAAAACTTTTTTCCCCCACATTAACGCTCTTTCAATGAAAAGTTTTTCTCAAAGGAATGCATGCACAAAAAATTTCAAGGACAAAGTTCTAAGAGAGTGAAAATACACCGACAACAGCTCAGAGAGTAAGACTCAGGACTCCTGGATTTTGCTTCTCTTTCTGAAATACCACTGATTTTTAGGAGGCCTGGTGAGTTTGATGCAGCCTTCACCTTTGTGGATCCTCTCCTGCAAAGGCGTACCAAGCTCTTTATTTCACTGAGTATTGGCCTGCTTTTATATATGGACTCTTAGCTCTAATTTCCTATGCATCATCCATGATTCTCTTATTATAATCTCATTGGTATGGCCTATTACTAACATATGTGCACTGCTGAAACTCATCTCTCATCCTTCTAACGAGGTCCTACAGGACACGAAAGAGTAAATAACACTGCATAAAATAGCACTAATTCTTTCTTTTCCATGGTCTAGTGAGTTTCTTCTGCTGGAAAGAGTCATAAAAAACCTGTAGCAGCATCCTGTAATGACATCCTGAAGCTTTACTCGTATCTTGTTTGCTTATTTGTCTGTAATAGCCTTTTAAATATGCTAAATATTTGAACATACTTTTTAATAGGAAAAAAAAGTCCATTACCTTTTAAAGACTGGAAGTTAAAAATATCTTTAATTGTCTGATACAGAGCTAAGACCAGTTCCAGGTATGATGCATTGTAGCTATAACCACAGCCTCCATTTTTTCTTTATCAGCTCTGAAGGACTTGCATGCAACAGTTCATTATCTTAAGGTGGAAACAGGCCTTGCAATATCCCACCAAAGAAACAGTATTCCTATTCCACTGTCACTATAAAAATCCTGAACAGAAACAGAGCTGGCTTTTTAAACAGTTGCACTCTGTTTTATATTATGTTTTTACTTGGCATGACCCCCATGCTTAATATTGAGCAATTATCTTTTCATTTGTTTCACTGTATGGGGATGATAAAGGAAAATGAAAAGAAAAATAGCCTTATGTGTTTCTACAGCCACAGCCCTCCCCTGGTCAGGAGAACTTCAGCTTCTTATTGACCTGTCTAAGCTTATGCCTTATCTTCTTCCATTTCTCAGGACAGTGTTATGCTAATTTTCTTAGATACTACAGGTTTGAAGTGCACAAAAGGGTTAACTGAAACAGAAACCAAGTCCTAGCACCAGATAGGGAATAGGGTACAACAGATAATTGTGAGGTTATTGCACAGCCTTGTCAAAGACTAGAAATTATATGATACGACGAGGAGTACCTGTGATTCTTAGATAAAGCATGGTCAAATGTCACAATGCATTTCAGAAATATGCTGTGAAATTTAATTATATAACATATTGTGCTGGTTTGGGCTGAAGTAGCTTTAAGACGTTCAGTGAAAGGACTGGCAGAAAAGTAAAAAGAAAAGGGAGTTTATTCTCTGTGACGATAATACAAGAATCTGAAGTTTACTGTACCTGCTGGAGTTGGTTTGCATTGACAGACCCATTTCAAGTGGGCTTTTGCAGGATTTCCTGCAGTACAGAGAAGACTAATTGTTCTGGGGAATATTTCTTCCTAAAGTTACAATACAATAAAATTATTTAACTCATTTTAGCTCTCCTGGTTCTTCACATATGACTAAGTTATAATAACAACACTTTTCTGTCTGCATTGTTTTGTGCTGTGGAAGGAACTGGGTAGAATGTGGGTTCCATCCTAATGGAAACCTCTGTAACATCTTTTATTTACAGTACTTTTGTGTCGATAGATTCATTAAAGCTGCCAAGCAGAGACAACCAACACAGGCTGTAATTGGTTCCTAAATAAGATCCCTACTACTACAGTGATTTACTCAGATCTCCTGTTGTAGAGGAATTTCAGCATGCTGATTTGCCCCAAGACTCACACATGCTGAAAAATAAACCCCTGCAGGCTCATATTAGGGAGGGGAAAAAAAAGGCTCACTCCTTTCCACCGCTATTTAGGCTCACATTGGCCTCATTTTGCAGCATTGTTCTTGTAAAGGATGTCTTTTTATGCATTGATGCAGTGTCTAGCCCATGCTGACACTACCTTGAAAGGCTCAACGAGCTACTACTCTTGACAGAACTGAAAGAATAATATTATTTATTTCATTTCTTAGCTCAGTGGGGTAATCTCATGAGATATGAATCTCTTCTTCATGAGGCCCTGGGGATAGCAGTCAGAATGAAACTCAGCCATACTTTAGTTCAATGCAAACAGCACAGACTAAAGTACTCAGGCTCTGACAGCAAACAGCAGACCAAAACATCAGGTATGACACCCAATACTGTAATTTATATGGAACAATATTCTGTAGGGTCACTGCTTTCAAAATATATCTGCTTCTTCATCATAAAAGCATAAGATTGTCTTGAAACGGGATTGATGCTTCACAAGCCTCATTTGTGACAGTCAGCTGAGGAAGGGTCTCAGAAATGAAAATATTATTCTGAAGTCTGACTCTAAGACAGTTGCAAAGTGTTCTGACATAATCCATCCTTCTTACCAAGTACTCCCAAATCTCAAACCCCACTTTCTGGAGAAAGTGGTCTCCTGAGAGCAGGAAAGAGAAAGAGAAGATGGAGTAGCAGACAGTATATCTTAAAGAGTCTGCAAAGAACATGAAGTTATTTTCAGTCTTACGAGACTACAGAGCTTTGGGGTTTTTTAAAGAAATGAAATCTTCCTATTTTCCCAACATTCTTTGCAGGTTACACAGTCCTAGCCTGTAACTGACACACTCTGCCCTGTAACTATGCTTCGCTTTCCCACATTTTTAGATTATTTTTCCTCCTTTTTTCTTCTCCTCAGATTCACATCTCACAACACATCTCAGTATGCAAAATGCTGTTGCTATTGAGAATAGCACTTCAGATTAGCTCTGTTCATTATTTTCCTAGTGCTTAGAAAATTCTACAATACAATTCATGTTCGAGCATAATAAAGAATAATTTCCTCTGACTGCTCAATATTGAGTATCTACAATGCAGTTGAAAATAAGAGGATTCACAGGTATTCAGCACTTCTGAAAATCAGGCCTAGTCTGCCTGTGACTACATACCCAAGTGTGGACACCCCAATTAGAGGTTATTTTTTAGAAAATCCCTTAAAAATGCCCACATAGCTGCTTTCAGATCACAAAGATGAAAGTGCTAGAGCCAGAATTAGAAGTTCCTGGCTCCCAAACACACTCTGACCACACATCTCTTATGTCAGAGAAGAGGGGCGGAAGCAAGGGTGCAAAGGAACGATGTGGCAACACGTAGTTCCTTCTGATCAAACGGTGCCTGTTAAGCCTCATTCTCTCTGTGGGTACTGCAGAGCTGCTTTCATGGGCCCCAGCTGCTTTACAGAATCTGGTAATTGTGGTGTACAAGAAGGATTTGTCAGGCAGCACCTTCACATATAACTTGTATGTCTTAGCTACTGACAAAATTCCCCCTTGAAGTTTTACACTGAGACTGGGGAGTTTTACTAAAGGCCCCAAATCCCTGCTGACAGGTGATAACATCAAAAATCTCATCTTTTGTCTTTGAATTCTAAAGAAAGTGTCAGGCAGTTGTGTTTGCAGGCACAAACTTGATCCCTTAACAGCTCAAAGCCCATGGAAACAAACAAGCAACAGAAGGCAAATGAGAATGTCCAAATTTAGCATGTGCTAACATTGCATGATTCTGGCAAATCTTATGTTCTGTGGGGACTTACTACAATTTTTGCATGCTAAGTCTTTGCACTACTGCTTTCAGTGTACAAGTGATGTTAAAATACAAGCCACAACCTGGGCAACTAAAGTTGAGAACATCAGCTGGGTTTAACAGGGGCTGCAGGGCATGGATCTCAGGACAGAAGAAGAGAAGCCACACCACTTGAAACCTCTGTAACAAAGAACCATAGGAAAGGGTACCAGCCTGCTTCCCCTGGTCTACAGAGTTTTCAAGCACAGTTTCCATGCTGGCACTGCGTCCCACATCCAAGAAGGGCTGTGCTTATGCAGTGTGAATCCTCACTGTGAGAGGGAGTAATTTATCAGATACTACTGAAGTTGACATTACACACATATTTTATTCCATCCTGAAGTTACACCCTGACCCACAGCAGACCGCTAGAATTCCTGGAAGCCACTTTTACCTGCAAAAAGGACACAGCACCTTTCTCCCCTGGTTCACTGAAGAACAAGCTGGCTGTCTGGCAGTCCTACATTTTGGTATGTGGCATAGAGGGCCTGGAAGATTTCTCATGTCACGTCTGCAATATTTAAGATTCTTGGCTATGAGAACCACAGGATCACTTGTAGAACCGTTACAGGCAAAGGACTGCATGCACAAACCAGAAATGAACACATGTCAGTGCCATGCCCAGTTCTGCAGCTGTGAGTGGTGGTACCAGTGGCACAAAGGCTTTCTCCTGACAAACTGTTCCTGTCACCTCCTGACACAAAAGTAGATCAGGGAGGAAAATAAACCCTAAACAAAACAACCACCACCAACAAGATTTTCCAACTGTGACTTTCACACACTGGCAAGACTTCTTCATAACCCTGCCTTGAGAAACAACCAATCTGGCACATTCTGACACTGACATCACTTCTAGGCCAGAGCCCAAGTCAGACAGGAACATGAAGGAACAAATGCACAGCTGTATCATCCTCATGTTGCTAATATTGAAATATAACCATGTGAGGACATGATTTTTCCAGGCCTCACATACATATGACTTAAGACTGATCCTCAAGGGGGATAGTGCTCTGTATCACAAATTCCTCATAGATGACACATAATTACCTCTATATTGGAAAGGATTTAGAAGAAACTCCGGAGGGGAGTTGAAAATACACCAGTGGCATTCCTTAAACATCATACTAACAATTTAATTTCTATTGCATGGGTGCAAAAAGATGTTGTATAAACAAAATGGCAAACTATTCCAATATCAAGCCACCAAGAAACCACACACATCTGTCATGCTATGGTGTCACTATTCTCCAACTCAAAGTTACTTTAAAAAACTAAAACACCCCAAGCATTTTCCCTATTCAGTATTTGCATTTCTTCTAAGAGAAACAATACAAATCTGCATCTGTTATTACTCATTTGTAGGTCCTCTCTAAGCTAGCAGAACATTCCCCATGTAAGGGGATAAATATTACTACTACAAGAATGTTGTCTGAGTGTAAGTGGGGCTTATATCATCCAGTCAAGAGGAAACCATGCCAAACTCAGCACCAAAAGAATGAGGCCTCTACACCACAGACTGGATCCTTTACTTATGACATTTCTCCCTCAAGCCAACGGAGCTTTGAAAATTTACATTAGTTGAGGATCTGACTCATAACATTTTATCAAAGGTCAAATGATCAGTGGCATGATCTGCTTTAAATAGGATTTATGAAAACCTACAACATGCCACAGACTGCTAACCACATGTTATCTCTGCTGAACATAACCCAAAAGAAGGCCTTACCCACTTGAGACACCCTGTCTTTTTAGACCTGACCTGTATGCTCTCCCTGTTGTTGCTGTCCTCCCTTCCTCCTTCAGTTCCTTTGGAGAATCTCCTCAGGTAAATAGAGAGCAAGTGGTTTTGGGTGGGGTAATATGATCTGGGAGCTCCTCCCAGCTACTGGAAATGCAACTTCAACTCTAGCAAGAAACATTTCCAAATCAACTTTCATCTCAGTCAAAAAACAAATGAGGATACCTGATCTTTTTTTTTTTTCCCTTCAGCTGATCATTTCAATAAGAGACTAACTTTGGTGTAGGAACTTCAAATTATTGCAAACAGTGTCTTAATGGCATGAAAAGTTCACACAGCAGAGCCATCCATGTTTCTTAAAAACTTTAAGGCACAGGGGTCTGTCAGAAAATACAGATCCGCCATGGATATAATACACATCTTGTATCATATGCTTACTATTAGCTCTGGATTTTTGCAAGTTGCCAAACATACAGATGCTTATTAGGAAACTGGAATACAGGTCTTACACAGAGAGTAAGTAATTCAGCACAGTGCCTCTGCAAGCTGTAATTACAAGCAGTTAGATTCATCACCGGAAGAGCAAAAGTAAAGAGGCAGAGACCTATTTTGGGGATTGTTTTCCTGTACAATATACTGTACACTACACCTGACCCATTCACTACTCTCCAGCTGTATGCAGTTAAAATTAACCAGAACAGACCAAATCTAGGCATTAAGGCTAACAAATCAGAGGAAACACAAGGTTAAGGAAATCTCAGAATGTGAAGTATTAACTTCTACAATATTACCTGGGTGTCTAATTAGCCAATTCATTTCGAATTATTGCTGCCAAATTTAAAATTGTTATTAACAATACTAACAAGGCTGACCGTGCTAACTATACTTCAGTCAACCAAACATGGACCTTAGTTTCTCAGGTTCATTACATGTGTGTGTTCAGAGCAGTGTATGTTCCTTCCTGAAAGGACTCACAGTTTAAATATTCCTGCATAGGATGCAAACAAAGATATTAAACATAACAAAGGGACCAATGTAAGGGTAAAATTTGTTTTATAATTTGATAAAAATCATGATTGTCTCTAAGTATCTGCACAACTAAGAACTCAGGGCTGTAAGAATAATAAAATACAGTTCCTCATTACAGACTTGTTAGGAGATTGATATCTAGGCATTCACTGTGAAACAGTAAGTATATTTAACAGTGGATATTGCATTGATGCAAGGGTAGTATAAGTAACATTTGTATTTCTCCCTTACCTGCTCCCAACCCAATATCAGGTATCTTAATACACTGTCTATACCCGTTGCATTGATGACACAGAAACTGAAGCAGATGAGTATTGACGGTTGGCAGGAAAATGCACTTGCAAACTTCAATTTAGATTCATTAGAGTCAATTACATTTTTGTCAAACAATATCATGTCATAGTGCCCAAGGTAAAAAAATGTTCCCTTGTGTTGCACAGCTTCTTAATCATTGTCCTAACAACATGTACACACAGGTTTCTTTTAATCCTGTTCTGATCTTCCATGCAAAAATAATAGGAAAGCATGTAATACACAAGTCTTGCAAATACATTAGCAGGAATTTACCCTTTGGAATACCATTAAAATGTGAAAGACAATATATCCAGATCAGCCAACTCCATAAAAGTATAGGATAGTAAATGACCAAATGTCTAGCAGACAAAAACCCCCAGTCTTAAAAGACATTTTTTTCAAATTCTGGAAGTCACCTCGGTGGACAAAATTTACCTTGTGCTAAAAGGAACATACACATCTGTTTCATACTTGATGTCTTTCATCCTTTTTCTTGCCTATTGAATTCTTATCAGAGCAATTTTTGACCCATCTTTTGCTAATCTGGGTACCTGGTTAACAACTGGTTTTATGTCCTTCGCTCCCACAGGTATCTTTCATGTGCAGATTAGAAGTCCAGGACCACAAGTATCTTACTCTTACCTCATTACAGTCTTGCATAATGTTATCTTGCTCTTGACAGACCACTAAAAAGCACTGTGAAGCACTAGTACTGCTATTTAAAAGGAAACAACAAGAGTGAATGAATGAATGAATGAATTGTTAGCAGCATTTTGACAGTTACACACTTGATGGTTCCAGATAGAGAGACTGGAAAAAAATATTCCATCTTAAATAGCTTTTAAGCAGATCATAGCCTGGTCTCCCACACTGCATACTGCAGGCCACAACACCACACCAAATAATTCAGGCATCACACACATGGATATCAGGATGGGTGGTCTCATCTCCTAAATTATGTCAAGATAGGAGGAAGTTTTAAATTCTAGTCTTGATCCTTCCACTGACTTGAGAAGTGGGTGACACAGAAGGTAGTGTAACCAGTTTGCCTGAGTGTCACTATTTAAATAGTCAGAGTACTTACTTATCCCACAAGGATCCTGCCAGGTTTAATTAATTATGTCTGTGAAATCCTTTCTAAATGAAAAGTGGCAAGCATGATTTATTAACTAAGTCTAAAACACCACTGCAGAATCAAAGAGTGATCATTGTTATATCAAGGGAAGAACATTTCTCATAAAATACATTTCAAATGGGAAATTATAACAACAGCCCTTTTGACTTAGCCTTTTTTTTTTTTTTGTGAGGAGCAAGGCAACAGACTTGACAAGTTCTAGGAATAGCAGGTGTGCTGGTTTTAGGTGGGACGGAGTTAATTTTCTCAGTAGCTAGTGTAGTGCAGTGTTTGGATTCAGAGTGATAATGCTGTTGATAGTACACTGATGTTTTGGTTTCTGCTAAGTTGTGTTTATCCTAAATCAAGTACATTTTCTTTCTTGTGTCTTATGTTCTGCCAGGGAGAAAGTACACAAGAAAACTGGGAGGGAGCACATCCAGGACAGGTGGCCTGAACTAGCCAAAGGGATATTCCACCCCATGGCACGTCATGCCCAGTATATAAGCAGGAAGGGCCGATCCAGGGGAGGGATGAGGTTCCACCGGTTCATGGGTGGTGAGCAATTGGATTGTGCATCACTGATTTTGTTCTTTTTATTATCCATTAGCATATTGGCTCATTCTACTCTTTATTATTATTAAACTGTTCTTATCTCAACTTACATATTTTACTTTATTTGTTCTCCTCCCCATTCCTCCAGGCTGGGGGGGAAGAGGGGGAAGGAGGGAGTGTGAGCAGCTGCGTGGTTCTTGGCTGCTGGCTGAGGTTAAACCACGACAGAAGGGTAATCAAGAACAAGAGATACAGAAACACTCACCCATTGACATTACTGTGGCACCATCTAAACGGCATTGCATAAATCACAAGAGTGAGGACTTGTATATCCAGCATTGCTATAGGGTCCAGCTGAAAGCAAACCACTCCTCTGCCTATTCAATGTCACTTGCTTGTAGTCTGACTATGTGCAAAAGGATCTGTGCAAGTCTCGTAGATATAACCACCCAAATATAGAACCCCAGCACTGGAGAGAGTACAGCATTAATAGCCCAAAACTACCTGTAAGATAGTGATGTATGATCTACAAAGGGCCTGATTTATGTTGGTAGGACTCCACTGCTGCCAGCTGTCATGCTCACAGGTGTATCATAGCTCTAACCTGCAGACAGAATCCAGGTGTCTGGAATGACAGGTAGCTCTCATTGATGTACATCTCTCAGGGTGTAGTAGGCTCTCTTTCTTGGTCCTCTTTTCACTATGATGGTATGAAAACCCCACAGATAAAAGAGTAAACTGAAACATTCAGAAGAGACGTGGCTCAAACGACCAGTGAATTACTTTGATTCAGTACATCCACTGGACAGTTCTGTGGCCCAAGTCTTTCCTGGACAGCTCCAACTATTTGGCCTGTACCGACAAGCTCCTCACCCTCAGGGCCAAGAGCAGGAGTTTCAGAGGAGGAAATGATTCATGCCCTCAGAATGCAAGCGAAATCCTACAGATCTAACAAAATACATAGTCATCTGCCTATGTATACATGCATACCTCACATTTGCCAGTTACATTTCAATCAGATACAGGAATAAAAATACCCCCGATCTAGTGGAATTTGACAGATGTGGCATGTGATTGTAAATGAAACAAGCCATACCATCTGACTTAAAATACAACATCAATTGAATTCAGACCTGATCCAGCAAAAATAACCACAGCTTTTCCAGGTTTGAATGGTTACACTGTGACAACATGACACATAATTCAGAAATATCAACTTCTTGTAGAAAGTAAAGACAGTAAGGGATTGTCTAGAATGGGTCAGAATCCTTTGCAAAAACATTTTAGCTAACATTATTATAGTGTAAGAAGTGATGGGTGACGTTTGATTTGTGAGTTGGCCAAGACAAACCCATGGGGAGATCCCCTTAGTTAAGTTATTACTCATTTTTTGACATTTGCAAGTGAAGTCCCCACTTCAAGTCATGTCACTTTGTTTCCCAGCTTCCTTCTTTTTAATCACATTGGCTTAAGACAGCCAGGCACGAGAGCCACTTATCCATGCTCACACATGCCCAGCCAAGCAGTGCTGTTCTTCAGCAAGCTAAAAGGGTGGGACAGTCAAGCAGCTCTGGCACAAGCCCCACCTTTTTAAAACAGCATCCATACTTAACTGAATTTAGCTGGAGGCTCCAACACAGGTGACTATCTCATTTGCTAACAAGGGATTTCCAGGCTGCCAGGTGCCACCCTGGCAGGGGGCCCCCACATTGAGTGGGAGCAGATCTGAAGTGGGTGGATGACAACATGAGCAACAGTCCTTGCCCATGATGCTACTAAACAAAAAGGCACAGCAGGGAACATTGTGACTTGGAAGTAAGGTGACAGGTGTATCACACTGCAGATCTCAGGGCAGTCCAATCACATCTTCCCTAGTGTTTGAATGAGTTCCCACCAGAGACAGCTGGTAGCAAACTGCCTTCAAATATCCTTCATCGAGATGGTTACGTTGAAGACAGGAAGGAGATCTGAAGCCACCAAAGAATGCAATAATTACACTGCCTGCATCACCATCATACCACTGTATGCATCCTTTCCTGGAGAGGTGTGAATATTTTTCCTAAGCTACTCTTCAGTCTCTTGCTTACAGGTAGTTACCACATGTCATGAAGAGCTGATTGTGGACTCCTGCTTCAGCTCAATTTTCACCCCAATTTAAACACATTTTATGCTACTATGTAATGGAATCATAGAACCACAGAATGATTTGGGTTGGAAGGGACCTTAAAGATTATCTAGTTCCAATCCCCCTGCCAGGAGCAGGGACACCTTCCACTAGACCAGGTTGCTCAGCTTCCCATCCAACCTGGCCTTCTAGGGATGGGGCAGCCACAATTTCCCTGGACAACCTGTGCCACCGCCTCATCACCCTTCGGGTAAAGAACTCCTTCCTAACATCCAATCTAAATCTCTCCTCTGTTAGTTTAAAACTGTTTCCCCTTGTCCTATCACTATCTGACCATGTAAAAAGTTGCTCTCCCTCTTTTATCATGAGCTCCCTTTAAGAACTGGAAGGCTGCAATGAGGCCTTACTGGAGCTTTCTCTTCTCCACACTGAACATGCTCAAGCTTTCTTAGTCTGTCCTCACAGAAGAGGTGATCCAGACCTCTGAGCATCTTCCTGATCCTTCTCTGGACCCCACTCCAACAGGTCCACATCTGTCTTGTGCTGAGAGCTGAATGCAGCACTCCACATGGGCTCATGCCAGAGCAGAGAGGGAGAATCATTTCGCTCAACCTGTTGGCCATGCAGCCAGCCCGGCATGTGTTTGGCTTTCTGGGCTCTGAGCACACACTGCTGGCTCATGTCCAGCTTTTCATCCTCCAGAACCCCCAAGTCCTTCTCCCGCAGGATTGCTGCCAGTGTCTTCATCTCATTCATCTCCCAGTCTGGACTCATGCCTGGCATTTCCCCGAGATATCAGAGTTCAGGGTCTCTCCCACCCATACACAAAAAACCCCACGTGGGAGTAAGCAGGACAAAACCCCACGTCCTGCAGGTCCTCATAGGAAACTCACACCATGTTTGACTGGGCAATTCAGAGCTGCCCTTTCCCATTACATTCTGTACACTCACGGCAGCAGAAGGGCCCCTTCCGCTTCCCCTTCCCATTCCCATTCCTGTTCCCATTCCCCTTCCCCTTCCCATTCCTGTTCCCATTCCCATTCCCACGCCTGTTCCCCTTCCCGTTCCTGTTCCCATTCCCCTTCCCCTTCCAATTCCCCTTCCCATTCCCGTTCCCATTCCAATTCCCCTTCTCATTCCCCTTCCCGTTCCTGTTCCCATTCCCCTTCCTCTTCCCATTCCCCTTCCTCTTCCTGTTCCCCACCCCGTTCCCATTCCCCTTCCCATTCCTGTTCCCCTTCCCATTCCTGTTCCCCTTCCCCTTTCCCTTCCAATTCCCCTTCCCATTCCCATTCCCCTTCCCATTTCCCTTCCCCGTTCCCATTCCTGTTCCCATTCCCCTTC
>NW_008681172.1:3474-3738 GCF_000695815.1 Acanthisitta chloris | reverse complement strand
CGGGTGCAGGGGAGGGGTAGCACCCGCGTCTCGGCTGGCAGGCGTTAGTGCCACGTCATGGGCACCGTGTCCGTCGCTGTTGTCTCCGTGGTCCCGGTCAGAGCTGGGGCCGCAGTGATGGGTGCAGGGCAGGGCTTGCCACAACAAAGCCTGGTGGCTGCAGGCAGACAGGGCGTCCGCCCTCGCCACCGAGGTGACGTGGAGTTGAATGCGCACAGACAAAGGGAAACTCACCTTGGATTTCCCTGGGCACAGGCAGCTCGT
>NW_008681172.1:0-3368 GCF_000695815.1 Acanthisitta chloris | reverse complement strand
GCCAGTCGGTAGCTTGTGGATTTGAGAGAGCTCTCGTTAGCTAATCTCTGCCCAATTAATCTTAGCTGATCCAGTTAATCGTGGCTCTCTAGGCCTTTGGCTCCTCGGTGGGGGTGTCCGGTGTGCCGTAGGGGTGGGCAGAGCCAGCAGGCTGCACAGCAAGGGGAAGAGATGCTCTGCAGAGCTGGGGGACAGCTCCAGATATGCTCCCGGTCCCATGGGGACTGGGCTGTTCCCCTCTGCCCCCTCCCTTGTGCTGGTGGCGCGGGGAGGGAGCAGGGAGCGGGGCTGGCCTGCCCCCAGCCAGAGGCTGGTCACGGCTTATTGAATTTCTCTCGATGGCAGTGGATTAAGCCGGCAGGGGCTGTCCCCGGGCGGAGCAAGCTGCCTGCAGGCTGGGGGGGCTTCTGCCGAGCCCACTGCAGCTCAGCCCCTCGCTGCAGGATGCCGAGTGCCGCCGCCGGTGATGCTGTGGCTCCCGGGGCTCCCGTGTTATGTGCGCAGACTGAATCCCTCTCTGGAGCCGAGCCAGGAAAACGAGTCGGGGGAAGGAGAGGAGGCTCGGGAAGCAGCTAAGAGGGGGCTGCTGCTGGTCCCTAAGGGGGCTCTGTTGCCTGGGGTCCTTGCACGGCCGTGGCAGAGATGGGACTGAAGAGCTGCAGAGGGAAGCAGCATGTTGTTGACCGGGAAGCTGAAGGAAATGGATGAAGACAGAAAATGGAGCTGACTTGAGGCTCTGCAGCAGGGAATACTGGGAGAGAGATGAGCCATGCCACTAGGCACATGGGAATCCACTGGGATGTGGACCTGGCAGGGGGAGAGAAAAGGCAAGGAGGGGGCTTCTCATGGCCAGCAGTCTGATTTTGTTTTCCTTTCCCTCATCTGAGTGGGGAGGCAGAAGGTGCTGGCATGCAGCAGCCCAGTCACCAGCTTAGGGACTCAAGGGTGATGTTAAACACCTGCTTTAAAAAATCTGAGCTCAAGCAATCCTGAGACCACATGCTTGAACTCTCAAGCTAGTGGGATTTACGGGTGCAACTGCTGGCTGAGCACAGCAGGAGCTCCGGAGCCATCCCGGCGGGGTGCTGAGAGGAGGCTTTGGAAAGTCCAACGGAAGAAGCTTTGTCCTCCTCCTGCTTTTGGGGATACTGGCATGCTTTTATTACAGGCAAAGGGTTTCTGAAAGGCAGCACCAAGCTTATGACACTTTCTGGCTGCAAATTTTTCCACTGCGCCATGAGTACACCTGCCTTTGGTTTCCTCCCACCCCTAGGAAATGAAACCAGAGCTGTCAAACCTCAGGTAGATTTAAAGCCATCCCCTTCTCCTGGGACACTTTTCATTCTGTGGATTTGTTTTTTCTTCCCTTTTTTCCCCCTCTTTTCCACAAATTCAGCTATATTTTTCATTTCTACTGTGGGAAAACCCATCTCATGTTGAAGATCCATCCTTACTGCTCCACTTCCTTTTGGTCACGGCCCATGTAACCAGAGCTGTGCCATTGCTCGAACAATCTCCCTCCTCCCCAGTCTCCTTCCTCCCGGAGTGAGCATCCTGCTGGCAAGGCTCAGGCTTGAAAAGCCCTAGGGAATTTGCAGACACCCTTGCAGGTGGAATGCCAGAGGAGCCAGTTTCCTGCCCGTGCTGAGGGATCCTGAGCTCCTCTCCCACCAGCAGGCTCAGTATGGGGGGCCAGGGAGCAGGGAGAGCAGGAGAGGGGATGGATGTTCAAAGGCAGGAATGGATTTTGTCAGGTCCAAAAGGATCCTGAAGGATGCAGTTTAAAGGAAGGATCCCAGCATCATTTACAGTCCAATGCTATTTAGGCTTAACTGGGACTTAGGGAAGCTGGGACAGGCTGTAGAGCAGTTGGGCAGCAGTGCTGGAATGGGCGGCTGCTCTGGGAGATGCTGGCAAGTGGTTTGTTTCATTCGTGAGGTTTGTGATTAGTAGTTTATTAGCAAAAGGAGTGGAAAAATTGTGGTGAGCCGGGAGCTTCAGCCAAGTGTGATGGCCACCAGCTTCCCAGCCTGGGCTGCTTGTGCTGACACCACAGGTCTGCTTTGGTGGAGCTGAATGGGAGGCACATACCAGCGGCCGTGTTCAGCCTCCCTTCTGGTGGAATGCCACTGCTGCCTCCCCCTTCACTGTGTCCTGCTGCCCGGCCCCTGCTGCGCTGGGGCTGGAGTGGGGGCAGGAGACTGGTGATGGGCAGGGGCTCGTGGGCTTGCTTGCAGGTGAGAGGGCATCTGCTCAGTGTTATTGGCTCCCTGGGATGGAGCCCTGGGATGGAAAAGCTCACCTCAGGGGTGATGCTGATGCTGAAGGTGCCTCTGTGGCTCACCCATGGGCTGTGGGTGGGTGGGTGCCCCCTGAGTGATGCTGCAGGGTGATGGAGGCTCTGGGTGCTGCCCTGGGGTAAGGGCAGGATAGCCCCTGGGACTGAGCTGAGAGTCCTGACCCACGATAGAACAGGAAGCGAGGAGAGGTGAAATGTGGGCGGATGGAGGAACGAAACAAAACTGCCATCTTTCAGGCAGAGGCAAAACAGCGTTGCCAGGAGGTTCCTTGCACAGGTTTTCCATTCATCCTGCACAGCTGTGAGATGCAGGTCGGGATGCAGCTTTCCTAACCCCCTTTTCTCGCCTCCTTGCAGGACAGACAGCAGCCGCTCCCTGCCAGCGGGACCCCCGGCCGCACGGATGGCGGGGGGCGGCGGTGCGCGTCCGGCCCTTCAACTCCCGGGAGATGAGCCGGGAGTCGAAATGCATTATCCAGATGTCAGGAAGCACCACTAGTGAGTGCCTCAGGGGCAGGTGGGCTGTGGGTGCTGCCCAGGGAGGAGTGTGCGTGGTCTGGCACGGCAGCAGGCGCTGGGCTGCTGGGACCCTCTTGCGGATGCCTGTAGCACCTGGAGTCATTTGGAGGAGGGGAATGCGGGACAGATGTCACCTTTCCCATGGAGAAATGCAGTCCTGCTGTTGAAATGGCAGTGGTGGGATCTACATGGAACCCTTGGATTTCAGTGATAGTGAATGGGGCAGCAATCCCTGGCAGGTGATGAGGGAGGAATCACAGGGTGGTTGGGCTCAGAAGGGACCTTAAAGACCGCCTAGTTCCAACCTCCTGCCGCAGCAGGGATACCTTCCACTTAGACCAGGCTGTTCAGAGCCCCATCCACCTGGCCTGAAAGCTGTGCATGGGCCAGGGAGTGGCTTCTGGTGGCACTGCCTGGCTGGGTACCACGTGCCGTGCCGTGCCAGGACTCATCCCCGCTGCTGCGGGACTCTTGTTGCTGCAGCAGCAGCAGGATGGAGGGCAGGAGCAGGGTTTGCCATTGGGAGGGTGTTCTCAGGGTGGGCAGTGCA
>NW_008681171.1:0-56190 GCF_000695815.1 Acanthisitta chloris | reverse complement strand
GAGGCCGGGGGTGTCTGGCCCGGTCGGAGCCCAAGTGTCAAGGCTGATGTGCGAACACGTGGGGATTTACGGCTGGAAAAAGCCCAGCCCTGGCCGCGCGGCTGCAGCTGGAGGGGATTGCCGCAGCCCGCCGTGCCCCAGCCGCTTCAGAGCAGTCGGCACTGCCCTTCGTGGGGGTGTGGGATCTCCGACTTGCCCGGCTCTAGCCAGCAGCTCTGGCTAGCATCAGGAACATCCCTGCTGTGGCGGGTTACAACAGGGGCCGGAGGGAAGTCCTGCATGAGGACTGGGGCCGGTGAACGTGAGGCTGCTCGGAGCTGGCTGTACACAGCCTGGTCCGCCCGTTCCCCCTGCCTGTGCCATACCCCCAGTGCAGTGTCACTCTGCTGACCGGAAAAATAGCTGCTTCAGAAGGTGAGAAGTTTGCACCACACGTATCTAAGTGAGGTCGAGGTGACTGTCACCTCTAATGACTCCTCCATCTATTCTGTGCTGCTTTACGGGTACTTTTAAAAACACACAATGCAATATATTCATGGTCTCTGGCACAACCCACGAAAATAAGCATCTGTAGTGCTCTGGGCCATGAGATGTGGGCCACTGAAATGGTTTGCATTAAAAACAGCCTTCAGTATTTATCACCTGAATCAAATATTTGATGTGCTATAATTAAGCACTGCATGTTTTTGAGGCATTTAGTATAAAAATAGTTAAATATGAAAATATTAATCATGAATAAGGGAAAATAGGGTCGTAAATCATACAAAGACTGAGAAATCCCAGCTTGGTACCACAGAAATGTAAGACATCCTCTTTACTGACCAGGCTGGGACTGAAACAGAATGACCTGGCATTCATAGTGTGATGAATTGTGACTTTGTTTCATGGTTTCTGAAAAGACATTGAGTCAAATCTGTGATTTTAGTGATTTTGGTAGCACATGCATCACAGGTCAGTATCACTCATAAGCAGTATCTTAACCTTGAACTGTGTGGGATTTGAATCAGGTTCTTCCTCTGAGGAAGGACTGTTTTAGATGGAATTCAAAACTCTCCTTTGCAGTCTTATCCTCAGGTGCCAGGCTTGGGCAAGACAGCTTTGATTTAGCCCAGTCCAGTCTAACCCCTGAGCTCTACACTGCACCTGGCCTTGTGTTACTTCAACCCCTTTGAGCGATATGAGTGGCAATGTGGAAAATGCTTATCGTGACAGATCTTTTTATATTACTCTTCCTAAGACAAACCAGTTTTTTTCAATGCTTTATGTATAGCATGAGGATGTCACACTTGGCTTTGCAAAACATGACTTCTATGCACTTCCTTCATATGCATTGACATTTCTGGGAGAGGTTTGCCTCAGAAAATCAGAGCAGAGGAATAGAAAACAGGCATTAAATTGCCAGTGAATTTAAGGCTTTGAGTCTTATCTAGGCAACATTCAAATTCTGTACATTGGTTGCTTCATATTGTCTTATTAGCAATCTCATTGATTCAAATTATAAGACTCGCAGAAGGGCAAAAAATGAGATTCCTTTACACGGGAAATAAACAAGCTGTATGCCAGTTCTCGTGGCATAGTCTATCCCTGAGATATCTGAGTTTTAAAATATTCACTAATACACGTACAACTTAGGTTCTTCCATGACCTTGAGAAATTATTAACCAGTATAATTGGTGATGATTTATAATTTTCTCAGAATTTGAGAGGGAGTTAAAACATGTATATAATGAAATATTGGGAACAAATATTTAGTGACAGTCTGTCCTGAATTTGATGCAATATATGATGATATTTCAATCGTTAAGTTTTGAATAGCAGCCATATGCACCTTTATGTGACTCTATAGGGGATTCCATGGCTTATGCTGTTTTCTAAGAGAAAACAGGCAGGGCGGTGAGATGTTTTCCTTTGATGGCCTCTGCTGAAAATTCCCAGTGACAGAGCACAGAATATCCAGCCCATGCCCTCAACAACAGCTGACCTGGTGGCGAGGTCTGTATGGAGCCCACAGACTGTATCTTGTCTCATCCTACTGGCTGAAGGACATGACTCTTTGCTCTATAATGGTACTGAGATGCCACTTTGTAAGCCATGACCCCCTCATTTTCATATGCACTCTGAATGGCTCACAGCCATTCCATGGCACCAGCCATCCATTGCTGTCAGCCTAGAAGTGCCTCCAAGTGGGAAACCCTCTCCCACAACAGTCACAGGGGTCACCATGTTGGTTTATGTGCCATGTTATGTCAGGTAGTCAACATTTCTGATGGGTTTTTCAGCCTGGCCTGTGGGCTGGCAGGACCAACCACCCCTTAGAGCTTCCCCAGAAGTTTGTGGGAACAGGAAGCCCTTGCCCACTGCATACATGGAGATTGCTGTTATTGTTGCCATACCTCCCCGTGTTTCGTGCTGTTTCCAACTGTGAAAGTTGTCATGCTTTGACACCATCACACCCAGACGATCTCAGAACACCCTCTGACTGGCTCCCTGCTTCCTTTATGCCAGGAAGTGTTCATGAAAAACGTACAGATTTATAGAGATGTTTCTGTACATGCATATGGACATGTTTCCCCCAAAAGACCAGGAACCAGCCAATGCGTTCATGAATCAAAAAACTGAACTTGGAGAGAAGTTTCACACAGAGAGGGTGGTTGGTGCACAGCTTCCCCATCCATGGCTGTGGGAAGCTTCCAGCTGGTTGTGAGACTGTGCTGCAGTACAGTCTGTGGCTGTAGAAGACAGGGTAGTATCAAAGCTGGAGCAGCAACCCTCCATCGCCATGGGCAGCCCCTGCCTCCCAGCTTGGTGTTCTGCCAGCCTCATGCCAAGGCTGCCAGTCCCAAATCTCACATGCAGACAGGAGACATCCATTGGCAGGCCAGTGGTGTCACCAGCCCCACAGTGACATGGGCCATTGCCAGCCTGCTGCCCACCATGATGTGACCACTATGTTATTGGAGTCAGTGCCAGGAGTTGGTGTCATTTTTGGGTCCTTATCATTATGTCAATGTCCTTGTAGAAAGTAGCAAACCTCTCTGGCTGAGTGGCTGAGGACAGGAGTGGACTATGGTCTGGTCATGTTCTTGGATGAGCCTCCAGTTCTAAAAGACAAAGGAGGAACAGCCACTATCTGTCACACCACGGCCAACTCCTGCCTGGGCCCAGCTCTTGGCAGTGCAACATCCCTTCCTTCCTTGCCCTCTGACCTCAGCACTCACTCACCCTCCTCCCTCCAGTCTTAAGTGGTCTTCTCAATAGTCTCCCAAGCTTCTGGTGTTGCTCTTTAGTGTATCAGCAATACATGATTGTAAACTTTCCACTTTCCTGACCCCAGTGTATTACAAATGAAGGTAACAGTTCACCTCCTTGTATGCAATCATTAATCTATGAATTATAGTATGATCCAATCTTTACATTCTATTTTATTGGATTCTGGTGATCTTGGTGTGGTTTATCATTCCTTATCCTCCTTTTATCCCTTTTTAACCAAAATAAAGAGGATGTTTGAGAGGAAGGGGAAGAGAAACTTGCCACTTACAGGAGTGACAGAAGTATTTCACTTTTACATAATACTCTGAATACTCTTTCTGGGGATTGTCATGCAACGTTGGGAGTCATATCTGCCTATCTACTGAGATTATCACCATAGTGATCAATGACAGATAATAAGAATTTCAGTTCTACAAGTCCCTGCTATGAGGAAGTCAAAAGAAAACTAAGCTGCTCAAGAATAAGGCAGATGTTTTTAGTGAGTTCATACAAATAAGAAGAAACATTTTCTGCACATGATTCCATCAAAGAGCATTTCATGCAATGTTAAAGACAAACATGTTTAACAAAAAACACACAAAGTTTGTGTCTTCTTACATCATTAGTAACTGCTGGAGAAAAATATGTCCTAGCAAGAGAAAAAATCCTATTCAAATACGTTATCATCAGACCATTAAGATAATTTGGAAAATTGTTTCAGAACCATTTGGATGGCCATGAAAACCTGAAAATAGATGTTGAAAACCTGACAATAGGTGTTGAAAACCCGACAATAGATGTAAGAATGTAGCCCTTTCCAAACACATTAAAACCCAATGAGCAGGTTTGTCAGGAATTTTTCTTGGTTGGGATTGTTGTCTTCCATAGCTGTCCTGGAATGAGAGCTGGTTCCAGCTACTATGGCTGACACATATATAAGTCACATTATTGTGACAAGCATTATTATTGACACCACAGTAATGTGCTTGTCACAGCAATGGTACAATTGCCCTAAACTGGCATATTCCAAATGCTTCTCCCCATCCTGCTACAGCAGCAGTGTGTACATTAATGAGAGTCTATCTCTGTCTGAAGTAATGATGTGGTTTCTGAGAGCTATTGCAGGACTGAGGATATCTTACATGGCAGCAGGGAATGCAACTCATTGCACCTGAGCTAAATGCCACTCAACCTCCAGGGCAGGGGCACCACATCAACACAGCACAATAATCACATGTAATCCAGGTAAGTATTTTGGGCACAGCACTCCACTGGCATGGCCATGCTTCTCTCAAGACCTCCCAACAGCCCGAGGCCTTCCAGAAACATGTTGACATAACACTTTGGACATGCATGTGGCTTCTTTCTCATCAAATTCCAGTTGTTAGTCCCCATTCAGGCATCACTCTCCAGCCTTGAATCCAGGTGGGATGTCAGATCTTGTGTTCCCTCACACACAACATCTCACACCAAAGAAGAAGGAGACTGCATTGAAGCTGCATATGAAGAATGGTTCCTGGCCAAGGCTCACCTTTGGCTCAGGCAAGGCAGTTGTCTTGGAGATTAATTGTCACAGGCCAAGGCTGTACTGAGGAGTGTGCTACTGGTCTTACCGTACAGATGGTTACACATCAGTTCCTCTGCTCTGGGCTTGTCCTGGCAATACTGTGCTTCTAGTAGAGACATAACCATAGTTAATATCGTTTTGGAGTAGATGAACCTGGGCTAAATCATTTTGACTGTCAGCAGGACTGCTTATTCCGGTGTTGAAGCTGGATCACATGGTTTCTGTCAGTCCAGAACAAGCTCAACTGCACTGTAAAGTAACATGTAAATACATTATAACCCAGGGCATTATATAATCAGATCCTCATGCTATAGGAAACAGCATGTTCCAGAAGTGCCTTTGAGTTTGTGCAGGACTGGAACAAAAGTGCAATTCTGTTTGCAATCCAGAATTGTACATGATGTACAGCTAGGCATCTGGGCAAACTGAACCAAGAAACTGCTGCTGCTCAGAATTTCCCTGATGTCCACAGGAGTGTTTCTACAGACTAAGTTGTGAACCATATCCTAAATGATTAGTAATTCATATCACTTTATCATGGGCATGTCTGTGGAATTGCAGTATTTGATTAGATGCTCTACTCAAATGGTTTTGTGTGAGAGGACCTTGGCAGTATCTTGCCTGTCGTCTCTTTCACATTGTTTCACAGGTTTCTCTCTGCTCCCTGCTGTGGCCCCAGATATTTTCTTCCCCTGGGATTAAGTCAGATGCCTCATGCCACGGCAGTCTGTAACTGAAAATGCTCGCTCCTGCCTGGCATGTTGCATCCTGGTGGTCCAGGTCTTCTAAATCCTGACAACTCTGATCATTTGAAATAAAAAAATAAAAAGAAAAAAAAAGGAGATTGCCAAGAGACTGCAAAATGGCCCAAGTTCAGCTAAGCATAGACTAAAATTAAGATGCTTTCTTTGGTATCAGTGTTCAGTGCTTTGCTGAATTGTGGCCTGAAGGAAGACCAAGGTCCTATCTGACATTTTCAGAAAGTTCACAGGCCTTAAATGAATTCTGTCTTTGGATGAAGGATATGGGATTTTCAACCTTACAAGCATTGCTTTGAGGTATTTTGCATTGAAAGGTGAAATTCGGAGGCTTCTATGTTTCATATTATCATCAGATCTCTCTGAAAGCAAAAGCTTTGCACATTGGATATAGTTTGCAATGAGTTTGAATAACTGCGTGGATTTTATGCATGAGTAAAATAACTTCATCATTATTTTCTAAAATCAATTCCAAAAGACACTGCAATTTCAAATCCATGTTTTTAATGGAAGGTACCATATATCCAAAGTATGTCACAAATTTAATTTATCAAAAATCCACTACAAAATCATCATGAATGAAAGTTTTTCAGCTAAAACTTCTCCAAGGATAAAAAAATGATGAGTGGCTGTATGCTATTCTGGAAGCAGATCCTCTCCTAGTTCTTCATCAGCAAAATCATCTTCCTCAATTCTTTTTCTTGCTGCAGTTTTTGGCCTTTCTGCTTGTGGGCCAAGCGGATCTACATAGGAGGCATCTAGGGTTTAAATAAATACATTAAAACAGTTAGCTGCAAGTAATTTCAGCTTTGTTTAAAACATACAAAATCAAACACAAGACTGGGTTCTAGCATTACACATCTGTAAGGTGTCTCTGAAAGGCAGACCAGAAAGAGCATATGAATGCTGAAGGGGAACAAAATGCTGCGTTTAGGAACTGAGACAGGGCACAAGAGCAAAGTTCCCGAGTGCTGGTGATAGAGCCTTTTTTTCCCCCTTTTTAAAAAATAAATTTCTTGTTATTATATTACAGTGAGAAAAAGACTTCAGGAAAGTGCAAGGAACAGCAAGGCTGATGACTCTGTTACGGAATGGCTTTTTATGAAGCACCACATTCCACATGGATTTGGGTTTTTAAACCCCTTTGAAAATCTAGTCTTACTGAAGAACTCAGGACTGCAGAACCACAAGAACTGACTTTAAGGACGCAGCAAGCAGATACCAAAAGTAATACTTACATGGGCCACATTTCTTAACATTTACAATTACTTTATACTGAGCTCTTAACAATGAAGCTGAAGCCATTTATTTCATGAGGAAAATGTTCCTCCAACTATCCCATTTTACATGCTCTTCCAATATTTTTATCTTAGTTTTTTCCCTATCTCTTCTCTCTGAGGGCCAGGAACGTAAGAAGGTATAAGATGCCCACTTGCCTATTTCTTTACTGCTGCTACTTTCATAGGGTTCACTTGTTCCAGGCAAAGCTTTTAGTCTGGCACTCAGTCTTTCCCCTTTGGGACCACCACTATCTGGGGAACAACAAAAAAAAAAGAAGACAAATAACATGCTGTTATGTTCCGTGAAATCATGATACAAGAGCAACATCAATTCAGCTACTACTATCTGTCAAACAAGATTTGGATGAAGCCATCTTTTCATGATGGATACAGTACCCAGTTGTAATAGTGGTCTTTGAAACACAATGGACAACTGTGTCCACACACATGTGTGTGTTAGTGTTTTCAAAAAAATATATACAGCCTTATTTACTTTGGAGTAAACACATTAAAATATTTCTGCTTCAGATGCTGACATTTCAGTTGCTTATAAATTACAGTCACATTTTGGAGTTAAAATAAGCATGATAAATATAAACACTGTTACAGTGTATACAGGACATTTCATGTGTTTGTGTGCTTACTAATATATCAGTATGATCCACCTGTTCAATACTGTCAAGGTTAAACACAACACTAACTTTGCTTTTAATTAGAAGAGCATATTTGCCACGTGCTGTCTGCATGGCAGGCAGGCACAGTTCGTGTATACAGACCATCCTGGCCATGCATCTTGCTGTAAACACTGTGCTGGCAGCTCAGTTTGCAGCGGGGCCCCAAGGAATGTGTCGGCTCCAAGAGCTGCCTCCTGCCCAGACAACATCAGATTAACATTCTCTTGCCACAGCAGTATTCCAGACACTTTAAATATTCTGTTCACCTCTGAATCTCTTTTTCACATTCATGGCGAGCTTTCAACTTCATCTGCTACAACAGATTTTTATGCAACTTTTTTTCTCCTAGGAGAAAACGCTTCATGTTTGACTTTGGTACGCTTACAAGGCAGGACATGCCATGCAGCCAAATACAAACATGCTCATTTACAACACCAAACAATGCTTTTATTAAAAGTCTTCCATCTGAAAGGAGGAAAAATGGGTTTAATTCAGCAAACATTAATTACAAAGTCTGGCCTTGGCAACATATTTCCATTGTCTTACTTACTATAAATGTTATTTTAACAAATATTGTTACTATGAAAAGAAAAAAAATCCCAACTAACCCCCAAACTTCCACAAAGATGACAAACCTTTATTTCTGTTTAAATACTACTACAGACTTCAGTTTACTCAGCCCTGAACTGAAAAACAATCTCTGCTCCTAGAAAGATCTATTACACAGTCACATGTCAAACAGCTAATAAGTTCACAAGACACAGATTACAGTTGAAATTTCAAAGCAAGGCAAATGTATTTTAATGTACATCCAGATCCCTCAGGCCAATTCTCACTGACAGGTTTCATGAAAGTGAATGTTTAATGAAGGATTTGAAGAAACAGAGAAAAACCAATGGATTTACTTGGGGGTTAACTAAAGGGCTGTGAAATCACAAAAGGGCTAACCCCTGGACAGGCCTGTGCAACAAGGAGGTGAGTGCTGAGCTTCAAAGATGGTGTGGATGAAAATGTTTTCAGGAGTTTAGAGGAGAATACAAAATATTTGACAGGGAGCACAGTCTTGCTCAATAGAAAACAAATAATTTACAAGATAATGAATGAAGTTGGAAGGAACAGTAAAGAGATGCAAAGACAGGAACAATACAGAAGAAACTACACTGGGGAAGACTGAACTAGTCAAAGAAACTCCAGGTTTAATTGATTGGCTCCAGAAAGGAGGAACTCAGTGCAATGAAAACCAAAGAGGAAGAAGATAGCATAATCAAAGGTTTTTCAGCTGTGAAGGAGGAAACACAGGGGTTTTAGTGATATCACCAGAGGAAGGTGAAAGACTTTATATTAACTGAAAGAAGGAAAAAAGGATGGTAGACAAACCAAAATGGCTGGGATAAATGTAATACCCACAAGTTATCTGCACATGATACTGCCCTAAAGAAATACAATTGAAAACAGGCTTTCTTGGACATCCTAGGACCCTGAAGTTTTACTAGGGCTACATCTGAAGAGGGAATGTGCTAGTAAGTCCAAAATTTGAAGACAATTTTTCCCTTATTTCTCTCCTCATCTAGTGGATGTCCAACCCTTGAAATATCTAAACCTCACCAGCTGCTCCCCATTCCATAGCTCTGAAGTTTCTTAAGCACATATTGCAGTGATTGAGGGACATCCTAGGACCCTGAAGTTTTACTAGGGCTACATCTGAAGAGGGAATGTGCTAGTAAGTCCAAAATTTGAAGACAATTTTTCCCTTATTTCTCTCCTCATCTAGTGGATGTCCAACCCTTGAAATATCTAAACCTCACCAGCTGCTCCCCATTCCATAGCTCTGAAGTTTCTTAAGCACATATTGCAGTGATTGAGTTGCCCAAAATGGAGGTTGTTCACCTGGAGCCTAAACTTCCCTTTCTGTTTATGAGCCAATACAGTAAATGTAATTGTGAGTGCTGTTGACAGTGAGTGAATGTAGCTGTTCACACAAATACAGCTTTTTAGGCTTCAGACTTGATTCAGCTGCCCAAAGACATTATTTAGTGAGTTTAATGGACTGAACCAATTCACCAAAGGGTTGGACTAATGCTAGAAGTGGTGCAAGGAAAGGATCAAGAACACATGACCAGGAATGGGAAAGAAAAGCAATGCTGAGAGGGGCTGGACTGTTCCTTCCAGAAGCTGCTAGTTATTTGATCAGTACATCCCACAAAACGCATCCGAGAAAAAACTATAAGGAGTCTATGGGCACAGTGTCCTCTTAACACTTTAGAAGTAAGAACATACAGATGCCTTACTAAAGATCTGTCTAACCTGGCTTATTGTCCATACAAAAGGAGACCAAGATGCTTAGGGAAGAGCATTATGAATAGAGCAAGCATTTACAGGAGCTCTCCAAGAAAAATTTCCTAGCCTTCAACAATTTGTACATCAAGCATGTGTTTCGGGAAAAGTGGCAATTCTTCATATTTAAAAATGATTGATTTATTCTCAAGAACTTGTTCAGTCTTCTCTTGAGACCAAACTGTGAAAGTTTTGCATCTGTGAGTACCTGAGGTAAGGAGAACTCCTTTCATTCACTCTGAACCTATCAATCTAGCCCCCACTTTGCCACAGAGAGAAGTACCCTGCCCTTTGTGTCCTGTGTCATATCCCCTTCCATGTGCTGTCCAGTCAAAGCAGGCTGTGCTGGAGCAGGTTCCTGATACATTTAAAACTAACCTAACGAAAACTTTTTCTCAAGTGGAGCAGCAAAATAATGCAGCTCACACAGCAAGAGTGAAGGGAAGGTCAACATCTCCTCTGATAGCAGCCCACAGTTAGTTTAAATTAGGCTAATATGCAAAACCACATCAAGTCTCCATGGACAGCACTGTGCTCTGAGCATACCTAAAAATGTAAAGATGTTCCTCTTCCAATGTTAAAGTACATCCAGAAGAAAGTAAGAGGTGCTTGACAGCATCTAACATTACATGGAGATGTGAGACAGCAGCTCTGAAGTGAGAGGTCTGGCTTCACTGCCTTTCTTCACCTGAGGCAGTTCAAACCTACAGTTCCAACTTGCAGGAGGAATGTCCGAGTTGTTGAGCCATTTTGGGTAAGCTTTTCTTGACACTCTACCATGGGACACAGGATTTGGCTGCCAATATGACAGCTATTAAAAATGCTGTTGATATAACATGATCTGCCAGAAGCCTAAATCTCATCTCAAAATTACTTTCTGTTTGCAGATAAATCTTCTACATGTTTTTATTCAGTACACATTCACACATAATTTGGCAGTGTTAAGGAATATAAGCTTGGCAATGCAGACTTCAGGATTTTGGTATCCTCCAGCTAAGAGAATGTCGGGGAAGGAATTGTTTTTAAAGCATTTTATCACAGACATGCATACTTTTGGGAGTTTCTCAGACTGCAAATTCTCTCTGTATTAACTGTACAAACAATGCTCCTAATTAAAGACAGCTCTTGAATAATGGAGGGCCACTGCTGAACTAAACTGCTCTCTGTATCTCAGGAAACCTTCACTGCAATGAATACCTGCTCCTTATTTATTGCCTTGTTGTGCTTTTATTTAATAAGTACGATATTGGTGTGGTGCATGTGGAAGCCAGTCCCAGTGTACTCACTTTGGGGTGAAAATGTGGACACACAAACTGAGTGCAGACACATGGCTCCACATTTCAGTTGAAAAAGGAACAGTAACTGACTAAGCAGAGCTGGCCAATATATTTTTAAACTCTGATTTATAAATACATTTACTCTGTAAAATGATTATACTCGAGACCTGGATTATCATGCTGACATTATCTTCCCCTCACAGTCTGTGCTGAACAGCCTTAACTGGGGACTATGCGTACAAAGACATAAATAATACACTCTGCATGCTGGTGTCTTTTACAGTGCATTCCTTCCTCTCATCTGTTTAAAAGTCATGGCCATAATATTATATTTAGGACATCTAAATTACTGCATTATAACAGGTTTCATCCCTTTAGATTTGTTTGACTTCTTACAAAACTAATTTGAACTAATTTCTCCACATAGAATTTGGAGAGGGGGAAAAAAAGAATCAAAATATAAAACTCAGTTTTAAAAAATGGCTAATTTTATATAGCAGAAAAATGAATAAAGCAGCATATTGCAAAAGTAATCCTACTTTATAATAATCCTATTTTAAGTAGTGATATCTAACAAAACAGATTCTTAAATCTTTATGTATAGTTTCTGTGATTCCTATGTTGCTTGATACCTGTGTGTACCTCAACCCATAAAATCCACAGCATTTGTATTTATTTTTTTACAGAAATGTCACTAGTTGCAATTATAGTTATGAGACTACTGCACTGGAAATTCCTCCACTGTCACCGAGGGCGTAAATTAGAATTCTTAGTACCATTTTACTCATCAGGAAAAGATGTCAAAGGGTAAGGTGGTTTGGTAATCTACCTCCTCTCTAAAATGTTTATGTAACAAAGTGCACAGTGAGCTAATGCTCCACTAAATCCAGAATGAGTTTCAAGTGCAGCTCTGGGTGTATTTCCTATTTGGGATGAAGACACCATCTCTGGAGAAGCATGGGCATTGGTTTGACCTAAAAGAAGAGTAAGCTCAGCATAGAAGGCAGAATATGACATTAAAACTCCTGTGAAACAGCATGGGAAATGGATGCCATTTTTAACTCACTGCAGTTCATTTTGCTTAGAAACTCTGTCCAATGAAAATTGTTTGTGACGTGTCAGCTCAGCTAACTCCTGAGGTGAGTTCAGAGCAGAAAACAGATTAAGATGATCTCTTCACTCAGAGACTTTCCCTGTTAAATCTTTTTTCTATTCTGCATTCACAGCCAATGGAACCATCCCACAATGACTTGTAATTTACGAGGCATCAACAGACACATGAAGCCTAGAAAACATAAATAATCATCATGTCCTGCTGCAGGATGACAAGAGAATCTCTTGCCTTTATTGCAGTCCTAAGATCTATATATGCTTCCATATTATATGAGGAGACCCCTGTGGGATGGTGAAGGGTGTTTGAATATGGGCTATCTGGGATGCCCCAACCCATTTCTCTGCTGACACTGTCAAGGGTGAAATGAAAAAGGGAAAAGACACCTAAATTATTCTTGCATCATTTTGTTTCCAAAATCACTCTGGACAGGCTTAGGTAATAAGGAGAATGCAAAGTGCTCAGCCTTTCATCTTCTGAATTCAACACTGCTTCTTTGGGCTCCTGTCCGAGACTGCATGGCTCCTCTCTCGCAGTACACAACTCCCCATTCACAGACCAAGTAAACACTGCTAAGGCAATGTATGCCTTAAAGTCATACTTCTCACTGTCTACATGTACAAAGGCATTATGCTACTAAGCAGTACAAATCTCTTATGGCAGTAAAACCCACAGTGTCCTTACTTCTAAATTCTGGATGTTACCATCATGTATCTGCAAAACATGAAAAAGTGAGTCTGAAAACAAGAAAAGATTATTGGAAAGGAAATCTTTGAGAACTGCCTAAACTCAGATGTATTGTGAGCTCCCCTCATGGTTTTGTGGTGTTTTGGTATTAATGGGAGTGTATCAATGTCCTCTGCTTCCAACATAAATCAAGTAAGGCTGAAACCCATAAATCTCATAATAGTAGGGAGAAGAAAATTTCATTTTTTATAGTAAGAGTGACAAATGTGTTCAATTTTTGGGTAGGGATTTTAGATTTAATGCTTATTTTTCTCACAAGACAAGAGCAGACTTTAACTGATGTTGATATAGATTGCCAGTTTTCTTGGTCTCCCTGTTTCCATTCTGTCTGCCATTCATGCATGCATTCATCATATTGATCAAATTATGCTTTGGTGCATCTCAAACACCTTCTGCTCTCATTCACAATGGCAAAGTACTGGATGTCCCATGAAATATAAATCCTGCTGGCTTAGGTGTCTTTTCTCTTAGTTTCCTCTTTAAAAGCAATTTTAGATCATATTTCCTAAACCAAAGAAGCCTGACTTATTAATACTCCTAATATAAATAACTACATAGGGACAAAATACTTTGGGGAAAAAAAAATATCTGTTAGGAATGCCAGCAAGTATGGGGACAGTGAGCTGGTAAGAAGAAAGAAATAAAACAGGCATCATACCTAAAATACTTGGAATGCATACACACTTCATTTATCTGGTAAGTACTTGAATTTAGCTAATAGGTACTAAACTAAGGAGGATTCCATGCTTCACTGGGTTCAGTAATGATGGCAAATCCCTCATATATGATCCCTTTTGGTCTTGGCAACACCACTGGAAAAGACTAATCCTAAAATGTATACAAACGTTTCTTTTTTTTTCTCTTCTTTTGAAGTCACTAATTTATCCAAAGCATACTAAGATTATGAAAGAAAATAACCCCTGTGTCTTCACACAGGCCATGAACAGAAACTTATTAAACTGAAAACACAGTTTATAATCCAGGTGAATAACGCCAAACACTGGACAAAAAAATGTTTGGGTCTTCAGTTTTCTCTTAGCCATCCTCAGCAAAAGGCTGGCAAACTACAACACCGTCCTTAACATCTGATGCTGTGGGTGTGCAGTTTCTTCACTGATAGGTTTCCCCAGAGACAACATTACTAGTTAAAACATGTGTACTGCCTCTGACTCCTAAACAACTTAAGCAGTACATCTCACCACAACTTTTAATTAAGAAGCCCAGCAGAAAGCTAACTCCAGGCTCAATACAGGACCTTCTTTGTACCCCTGCTTGTCTGCCGAGTCATTTCCAGAAAGGCTGGATCTTTGGCACTGGATGTGAATAACAGGAGACTTCTCAAACATGCTCTTACACAGACTGGTTACCAAACTCTGGTTTTTTCCATTCTTTCATATACTCCACATGATATCTTGAATGGCAATCAAAGAAATTCTAGGTCAATTCTGACCCTGCTTACCCTCTAATCCTCTTTTTAAAATTTTCTTTTAATTAAAAGACACCTTCCCATAGATACCTCTGCCCTTAACAGAAGTATTGACAAACTGGTAGTTTGGGGGATTAATGTGTCTTAGCATCCTTTCAGCTTGATCTTTATATCTTCTTTTGCTAAGCTACTGACTCTCTCCTGATAAACATGCCTTTTTTTCAATACAGCTCAACAGAGTTGTAAGAGACCCTTTGTGCCACTTCCCTGCAAGCCTGATGCAATGTTTTGCACAGCTATAAATACCTATGCTTGCTACCTAAGCTGCTCTTCATTTCTATTTATTAAAAGCCAAACTGGATCTTCACTTTATGACAGAGAACAGGGACCAATGCTGTCTCACACTGCTGTGTTGTCAGCACCTCTAGCTGGCTGCCTAATCACAGGGCTTCTGTAAAAAAGAGGAGAGTCCAGAAACATTTCTAGCCCTCTCTGTTACCAAAATAAGGAATTTCACTCCAAGAATTACTTTGGCCCGAGGCCCAGCACAGGTAAAATTCAATCCTAGATGAATGGTGTTTTTTCTACACATCAAGAAATTATTTAAAAGCTTCTCTAGTGAAACTACTGAGCTGAAAAAGGAATGAGATCTCTCTTAAGCATCCAACACTCGTTCTTAACCCTTAGAGAATCCAGGAGAGCAGTCTTCACAAAGGAAACAGCATTCTGAGGTCATCTTCAGATTACACTATTAATTTCCATGACCCTACAGAATTTGATAAATGTAGTGAAACATCTGCTACGTAGATGGAGAAATAAAATAATGAAATAAGAAAAAAAAACCCTGTAAATTACTTCTCTGTAAAAGGAAGAGAGGCAAGAATTTATAGGGGATATCTTTTTATGAGACCCATTGATATTAAGGTAAACAAAAAACAGAATACAAAGAAGCCATTTCCTTTTTGGGCCAAAATATGGATTTTTAATTTTTTTTCCCCAGGTGGCTGAAGTAGCTTGAAGTCTGCTAGTTTCCTTAGAGCAGCAGTGGGGAACAATTAGGTTAACATTTCATGAATTTAATAATGGGAGGGAAAAATCATTAGCTCTGCAATATGTGGGCTACCTAGAGCAGAAAAGACAAAGCAGAACAGCTTCCTGACCTACACTGCAAGAGCTTTCTGTTTATGGAAGTCAGCATTGCAAATCTATAGAGGCAGAAATACTTAGTAGCCAGAAAGCAAGCTTTCATCTAGGGAAGACTGTCACTTCCGTTCTCTTACACTGGGAAAAGGGGAAGGAGGAGTTCAAAAACTGTACAGGTATATTCTTATTATGGTTGCACAACATAGCCTTCTGAACTTGTAACAAACACCTAATACAACAGACTAGATAGTAGACACAACATTCCCTTCCCTTCATGCTGAATAAAGACACAATGAATTGCTGTTTTTCATGGCTTACATGTTCTGTTTCAATAAATGACTCCTTATAGCAAATATTCCAAATGGGATAAAAATGTTCAAGTCCACAGTACTGAAAACAAGCCGAAATTTAGCTTTAGGAATACACTGAGATCACTGTATAAAGCACAAATCCAAATCCATGCTAGAGTTTCAGACAGCAAAGAGATGATCAGAAAGGACGAAACAAAATTTGTCAAGTACTTACATATTGCTCAATACATATTTGTGTGCATTCAGGAGGTTTTACAAGCACTTTCAGGGAAGTATTTTCTTCAGAATCCTGAAAAATCTGACATTTGAGCAGAGGCATTGAGTACTTACCACCACTTCCTTCTCTGCGGTTACGTGCACTGCCATCTCTGCCAGACTTAATACGCTGGAGAACAGTGGAAAAAGGTTTGAAAAGAACAGAACCAAAAAACCCATTTATATATTAGAGATAGTTACTGAAAATTCAACTTAGCTTACTAATAAAACAGCAGAAGAATGTTAAACTAGACTTACTACACTCTAACTAATAAACCTTGCTTTTTCAACACTCAAAATTGTCCTTAAAAATGAGTGCTAAATCCAGTGTTTACATAAGAGTTCTGTGAAATTCAAACAGAACATCTCAATAAATTATTTTTCTTCAGATAAAATCTATATGAGGAATGTGCATAAAAATAGTTCAGATGTTCCTTTGTGAAGTACAGCTGAAAAAACAGGCAACATAGCCCTCCTTGCACAAGTTCAGAGTAGCCTCTGCCTATTAACATCTTGTAAATCCCACAAGCATTTCATTATTGTTAAGATTCAAGGGGGAGAAGAAGGGGAATCTTTTATAAAAAGAACTATTCACCCCATGGATCTTAGATTTTTGAATTCTTGGCACAGCACTATACTTCACAGCAAAATTTAACTTGCTGTTGAGTGTTAAATGCAAGATAAAGGTGAAGGTAAATACTTTAAAATCTGTGTTTAAAAAGTCAGGTCTCATGCACAGAGGAAAGTACCATAAACATCATCCAGCTGTGTTTTTTTTAGTGTTATTTGAAAACTTTAACAGTTTATCAAAGCAATACCTCTGTATGACATGGCAGACTTGGCTTCTCCTGGCAAAACACCAAATTTGCCATGCATACATCTTGTCAATTACAAGAAGGTACATCTCAGTGAGGGACTTTTTGATAGGTGCAAAAACTTGGTGTTCAAAGCACTCAGCTGTTAATAAAGCATCTCTGCATCTTATTTCAAAATATGAATTCTGGATCTGATTACAACGCATGTGCACACTACCTAACCATGTCTTCAGGTCAGTTACTGTAGCTTCTTGACTTATTTTTTTCCAGAAAAATATCATGGAGTCTGGCAAAATTGGAACAGTACCAAAGGAGTGAAGAAACTTCATGCCAACAGAAAAAGGAAGAACTCTTAAATCAAAACTCACAGGAGTCAGACAGGAAAGCATTGAGCCTACTGTGAAACCAGGAATGGTCTTGGAGCAATTTGGTCTAGGACCTGAATTTCTCATACGTTTTGTTTATTTTGGGAAATCCTGCAGTCTAAAATATGTTCTCTGAATTTTGGATTCAATATCCTTTTTCACAGTCCAGTGAAGCAGCATATAGCAGTCCTTCAGGAAGCATGTTCAGGCAAATGTTGAATGACTGACAGCAAATCTGACAGTGGAAGCTCAGCTTCTGTCTGCCCGAGGGGAAGTGGTCCCTATATAATAGTGCCCGCTTGCCATTTACATCCTAGGACTTTACTCCCAAAATATTACATAAATACTACAGCTTAAGCATATGATTAATTCCTGTAAAGTTCCAAGTGAGTAGTTTGTAAGTAATCCCATACTCAAAGCATACATTTAAAACCAGTTTCCACCCTACAAATGCCTATTTCTCTCCCATGGCTGCAAAAGACATTTGGGATGGTTAGCCCAGACATAGATGCCTGAAGGTAAAGGCACTAAGTTCCTCCCCAGCATTTGCACCTATCATCACTGCTTCACACCACACCCGATCAGCCCCTCATTTTCAGTCATTGCACTCTTAATGGAAATAAACAGCACCCTGTGTGTGTGCCAGTGCCAAGGAGGTTGTGTGAACTTCTACACTATTACCTGTCTTTTTTAACTGAAACATGGAAAAGGGAAGATTAATGCAGAACCCCTCCCTGCCAAAACAAAACCAAAAGAACCTCCCAAAAGCCCTCAACAGATGAAGGCCACAACAAAAACTGAATGCTGTGAGAGGCAGAGAGAAAAATTTCTACAGGGAACGAACTCCACAGATGTTACCAGATTCTTGGCTGGAAGTATTTAACAACTTGTTCATATTTGAGAACTGAGGGAAATAAGTACTCCAGAATATTTATTTTGGTATAAACTCCATGTGGATATACTTATTCTGGAAAAAAACAATGCCAGAATAGCAAATTTTGATCAATTTCTACAGAAAGACAAAGTCTGTGTGCAGCCTTTGAAATGCAGGTATACTACCCTAGCTTTTAGCTATTTTATCTTTACTGGGTGCAATGGAGAAATCACAGGGTGGTCTGAAATTTGGAACAGGAATTGAACTGTATCTGGTATTGCTAACTGAAACCAGTATTCCTGTTGGAAACTTGGGTAATATTAAAATTTGGTAATTCTAGAACTTGAAAGTACAGTTTATGGCTATATGGTCATGGATGACAGAAGGAACTTCTTAGGACAAAAACCCCAAACCCTAGTATTTTCCAAAGCCAGATGGTAGACATAGGACTAAAAAACCACACACATACACACACACTGAAACAAAGGAAAAAGAAAAATCCCCCAACCCAAAACCAAGGGACAGGACCCAGATGTAGTATCAATAAAGGAACTGCAGGGCTACAGTCTGCAAGACAGCACTGATGTTGAGATTGTCACAGAAAGATACTCAACTTCTAACACAGAACCAAATCACAGTGCGTCCTGTAACATCATTTCTTAGAGTCTTTGTTCCTTTACAACTGCAACATTGTTGATTTTTAAGAAAAATGGGTCAGTAGGTTTCTTGGAAGGTAGAAAAAGTTGTTCCTTTCCTTGAGGAGCAATTTGGGAGATTTCATTGTGGTGGACAAAAGAGCCAGAAAAGGGAGATGGGAGCATGTCCCTCCAAGACAAGGAGCTGCAAGAAGGTACAGTAAGCAATTCAGACTTCAGAGGCTCTTAAGAGAGTGTACTAGGAACCACAGGGGCATAATTTTGCTGCCATTCAGAAACTCACCCAGCTTATTCAGGCTGGGAGCACTGGCCTATCTGCAGGAATGAAGTTGGAGCTGACTAGAAATCTGTTTTATTTTTATTGGTAGTGGTTTTGAGGGGGCAGGGAGGGGAGTGCTTGGCCTGGGTTTATTTGGGGTTTTTTAAACCTAGTACATTTCATTTTTCTCTGTTTAAATGAAAACTAGTTTAATTTAAATTATAATGCAATCAGGCTTATATAAAAGGCGAATTTAAAATGTGGGGTTTTTTTTTCATTTTCTGGACAACACACTACAACGAAATATTTAGGCAGATCTACCTTAAAGCTTTGACTAATTAGAAGTGCCATCACAGATATCTTATTCTTCCCTCTGCTCTCACAAGACTCTGCCTGGATTGCTGTGTCCAGCTCTGGAGCCCCCAACATAAGAAGGACATGGACCTGTGGAGCAAGTCCAGAGGAGGGCCACAAAGATGATTAGAGGGCTGGAGCACCTCTCCTGTGAAGACAGGGTGAGAGAGTTGGAGCTGTTCAGCCTGGAGAAAAGAAGGCTCTGGAGAGACCTTACTGCAGCCTCTCAATACTTAAAGGGGGCTTATCAGAAACACGGGCACAGACTTTTTACCAATGCCTGCAGTGACAGGATGAGGGGTAAAGGTTTTGAACTGAAAAAGGTAGACTTACATCGGACATAAGTGAAAAAAAAGAAAATCATGATGAGAGTGGTGAGACACTGGCACAGGTTGCCCAGAGAAGCTGTGGATGCCCCAACGTTGCAAGTATTCAAAGCCAGGCTGGACAGGGCTCTGAGCAACCTGGGCTAGTGGAAGGTGTCCCTGCTCACTGCAGGGGGGCTGGAACTCGATGCTCTTCAAAGGTCCCTTCCATCCCAAACCATTCTATGATGCTGCTTTGCAAGGTTAGTTTTGTGAGAGGATAGAGTCTCCAGACTCTGAAACAGGAATACTGAAATGTAATACAGAGTGAAAGATTTCCATGGTCAAATTACGATCACTATTAGAGTCTGAATAGTCTTAACCAGCTATGCAGTAACTTGTGCTACCATGCACTGCACTGGATTCTGTTCATACTTCTGTCATTTAGGTACGACTCAATGATTCCCTTAACACAATAAAGTCAGAAACCCCCATAACTTAAAGATAACTTCTGTGTTACCAAAATGTCAAGTACCTTAGACAATCTGAACTTTTAAATACTCTACTGGTAGCTTTTGCTCCCCCAGAGAGTACAGAAATGTGTTTGGGAAAGCTCTTGCTTCCAACATGAAATAAACAGGAAGAGATGTGACAATTTTTTATTTTCTTTTTAACATAATCAAATATAACTTTCTTAAAGGAAAAAAAAGTGTTTTAATTGAAATCCTCAGCATTTGTAGATCTATGGTACACAATTAACATCTTCATTTAAGAATTACATGCAAGGAAATAGATAACCTTTCCATCTCGAGGCACCTCTTTCTTATGAACTATAAAATAATCCAGTTTTGACTGGTTTCATCAGGGAGCTTTCCCAAGTAAAGCGCTGAGGTATTGAAAGTTACTGCAAAGAACTATGTATGTCACTGACATCGAACTGATACTCCCTAGAAACCAAACCAAGCCTGTTTAACACACTTCAGAGAGATCTCCTAACCATGAGTTTAGCAGAATAGGAACATTATATCTGGTCATCTGTTTTGCTTACTGGTACAATTATGGGAGACATGGAGGAATATTAATCCCACTACAGCTGTGGACTGCTTTCTTCTGTCTGTTTTTCCAAGTGCTTTACATTTTGCAGTTACTGAAAATCCAAACCAATACACTTCAACTAGCCCCTCAAAGTAAGGTTGCGGCATAAAGCTGGAATCCTTTGATCGGTGTTTCCCTTTGTGAGTTTCATTGTTAAAATGTCCTAGTGTTCATATGCATCCTCAGACTCCCTGGAATTTAAGTAAAAGTTGCTAAGGATGCATTTACACATTATCTGACAGCAAAAGGGAGTCGGTAGGTGTTACTATAAGCAGAGTAAATTAGTTAAGATCTAACATGTCCTAATGTGACTGACTATGCAGCTTTGAGGCAATTCCCTGGAAAGAAAAAGCAAGCTTGAACACTTTGCAACTCAACAGCATGGACAATGCTTCTCAAAGAAGCAGCTGGTTTTGATTTTAAAATCTTACTTTATCACAGGAATAGCAAAAAATAATGCACGAGTGCACACACACACAACACGTGTCTGCTCACTCTTCTGAGCAGAGCACAAGTTATGATCTCATACCTTTCACAGCCTGTAGCTCTTCCATGGAATTTTTTTTTTCAGTTTAAAAATTGGCACTAAGAGGAATACTTTACTTCTACCTATGTCATCTGTCAATGTTGCAGCTTTGTATATGGCAAAAAGGAGTTTTTCTACATGGACAAATTCTTAGGCTCTCTGTTTTTCCCTATAGTTGCATTATTACTTGGCTCACAAGTACATTAAAGTATTAAATACAATCTGGCAAGTAAGTAGGAAAGACTACATTCCAGAGACATTGAATTATGCAAGTGGCTCCGGCATTTCCATCACATCCACACAGTCCAACTTTCACTAGGATTTAAAAATCACAGAAAATCTGGTGCTCAAAAACTATTCAGACAGATATAAGACTGATCAGTAACTTAAAACTAAACCCCCAAACTTCAAGCCTCTCTAAACCAGGAACTTACACTTTTCATCTTGACGTATCATAAATACTATTTTAGCTTCATCTATAGATGCAGTGATATACTGTATAATACATAAAGAAACAAACTTACCTGCTCTCTTATTTCTTTTAATTTTTCCACTTTCTTGAGCTTTGTTACATATTCCTGGACTTCTTTCAGTCCCATATCTGTGCAGAGACGAACTAAAAATCGAAGGCCTAATTGAAAAGCAAAGCATGGTTAAAAAACAGGCTTACAAGCAAGTTCACCCTAACAGAACTGGATGTGCAGAATGGCAAACAATGCAAATAACTGGGCAAACAAGGTGATTCCAGTCCAGTGCCACTATGCAAGTTGGGATATTTAGGAAGTAATTCAACATTTTCTGTGTGTCTGTATCCATGAACAGTATAAATGCCATTTATCCATGTGGAAGGCACAAGACATACTAACTCATGTTACGAAAACCTCCCTGTCTGACCATCCAGGAGCCACTCCAGCAGTCACTCTGGCACCACCTGAGCTCAGACTAAGGTTCCCTTGCAGCTACACACATCACACTCAATCAGAGCAGGTTTCCTTACCAGCTCAACCCAGATGTCTCAATCCTTAAAATCATTTAATATCTTGGTGAAATAACTAAATAACAGCTCAAGCTGGTACCTTTATACTCATACAGTCTAAGTGTGCCAGAGTCTTGGGGTCATTGGATCCTGCTGTGACTCTGAGTGTCCTCTCACCTGGCTGTTCACGGCCTCTTGCCTTGGGTTCCTGTGCTCCAGAGCTCAACCTGCAGCTCACACTGCAGCTACACACTGAGCTACCTGTGCTGAATGTATCCCTGGACGCTCATCTGGCTCAGAACTCTCGACGTGCGCAGAATATTTTGGAAAAGGGAAAGCATAGTAATGATACTAAGTTATTACTGAGAAGCTGCCAGCACGAGCACTTTTGTTGAAAACTATTTTACAAATGCCAAGCACAACAAAATGATTTTTCTGTTGCTGCGGTTGACTGTTTCAAAGAGTAGCATTTACAAAATTAACAAAACCCAACAAACCTGACATGAAGATCAACTATAACTGTATGATGGAACACAAAACCCAAAATAGTGTCTTCTGTGATACTATACAAAACTCTGAAAACATTGTTGCTATTCCTATGTGTTTGTCAACAACACTTTGAAAGAATTTAAGCAGAAACAAGCAAACATGATCCATTACTCCCCCTACTGCTTTTGTAAACATGTTATTTCATTTTGTGCTTAGTTTTCTGCTGCTTTAGAGAGCACATTGCCAGGAAGGGATGAGTGAAGAACTATTGTTTCAGCCACAGAAAACTTAAATCAGTTAAATTGTCTTAGTCTACCTCCTGCCTCCATTTGTGTTATTTGTAGAAACCACATTAGTAAAATATTAGAAAGAACTATTAGAAAGAAAAATATTCTAAAAGATTTACTAAATACCCTTCTGAAATATATGTGACCAATATGAACATGCCATTTTGATTATAACCTTGAGGAGTTACAGTACTGAATTTCACTTGTTCAAGAGAGGTGTGTGATTCCTCTAAAAAAGCAACACATTTGCTAGAGCAGAATGATAGAATTTTAAGATAAAATACAATGAATGTCCTTCCCACACTGCATTTAAAAGCGCAGACTTGTTGGCGACAGCCCTGTATTTTGGAATTTGTGAGGCACAGTGTGGGATGCAAGAGAATGTTTTCACAACCACTGACAACCCCCTATTTTCTATTTAGAGCACAGGTGTGACTGATTTTACAAAATGTCTTACTCTTCAGAGTTGTGTTTCCAGTAGTTCAGTTTGAAATCCTCTATGGAATTCTAGAGACTGGTTGACCAACTATACTTAAAATCCCAGGAACAAAACCTCACCCCCTATATTATTTTGGAAAGCCTGGCTTTGGCAAAATTTAGCACTAAGATTTTTCTCATATCTAGAAACTTACAGCAAGAGTTTCAACTAGTAGGAACTAGAAAGTGAAAATACATATATTTTATCATAAGAATGATTAAACAAGTAGCACAGTTATAAAATTTAGGAAGTATGTATGAGAAAGAACTGACTCAGTTAAAGTTTATTTTCATCACTCTTCTTCAGCATTCACTCGTATTTCTTAAATCACACTTTAGTGTTGTCACAGAAAACATGCAGCATTAGCATGAACAAGAATGTTAGTTCATGAAAATATTTTATTATGAAAAATACTTCATATTGGAATACATCCACATATTCAGCGTAACAAAGTTTCCTTTGATAGTTGTACCATGGAATGAAACAACTTACATTCCGTGTTCTCTGGGAATTTTCTGTGAATGAGCTTATATTTCTCCAGAGCTTTCTGGTAGTTACCTGCAAAAAACCCAAACATCTCCTATCCACATATTCCAACATAAAAATGAATATCTGACACACTTTAGCATCAATTCATCTTTTTAGTTAATGATTTAGTAGTATAAGACCAAATTTGATGAGACCAAACTTAACATGCTTCAATTACTGATAGCAAAAATTAAGAGCATCTGAAAACAGTCCAAATTACTCTGTAAACAACAGGATTAATGAAGAGGAGCTTCCTGATTTTTGCACTTCTTTTTGACCTGCACCCTAGGACCCTGTTGTTCTACAACACATCTACTAGACAAGCTGTATCAAGTATAACAGGGCTTATCTGAGGCTGCAAATGTATGGATTGGTCAAATGGAAACACCTAACAGCCAAGCTCTGCCTGGCTGTCCCTCCTTCCATCACAATACAAATTGTGTGCCCCTCCTTTGCCCGGATCTGGTAGTAAAGTAATTATTCCTTAAGACTTTTGCCTTCAATTTTAGTTCAGCTTGATTATGGGAAGAACTTATTCACCCTGTGAATCTAGAATGTCATATCCATAAAATATTTGACAAAAAAAACCTTTGTTCAGATATCCCTATTTTTCTTTTCCTAGTGCAGGCAGAAATCAAAGTGACTAACTTAGTGATCAATGTGCTAACACAATAAGCAATTGCAAACGACTGAAAAGCAGCCAAACCCACTGTGTTTCTTTGCTGGGAAAACAGTTAATCTGTCTAGTTTTGAGTGGTGCTGACTGTTCTTATTTCACTGACTTGCCTAGGTCCTGTTCCTTTTCTCACCTTTGTATTAAGTAACTGAGCTGAGTGAGAAAACGCACTTATTTATTACGAAAGACTGCTCTGCAAAGTTCTAAAGAAACATAAAGATGAGTGACAAAAATGGAACAGCAAGAAGAGTATTGTTTACATGACCAATTAGCTTGAATGCATTTTAGATAGTGAAAAAACCCTGAAAAATTAGTGTCTTTCCATTTTGCTTATTGCTATATTATATTCCTAGTAAGGAAATACAGCATATTACGACTCTATATTGTTTGTGTAATGCAAACACTATTTTAATACTGAAAAATTATACCTGCTGTTGAAAAGGAAAGGGGAATTAAGCAGCTTGAAAAATCTAATTACTCACATTAGACCAGTTGGCAGTATAATTACATTTTAAAAACCTTCTATCGGATCACTTATGCTGTACTATTTTATTTATTTTATTTATTTAACAGCACAAGTTTCATGATGAGTTTTAAGTCAGTGCAGGCACACTTCCTGGACTTAAAAGAAACTACCTATTTTATTACGCATGCAGAGTAAATAACATGTAACTGAATCTTCAGACAAACTTTAGGACTGATATTCATGTAAGTCAAAAGAGATGAGAAGAAAAAAAACCCCAAAACATCAATCAAAACAAATCACATAATCACAGTATGGTTTGGGTTGGAAGGGACCTTCAAAGATCATCTTGTTCCAACCCCCCCTGCCATGGGCAGGGACACCTCCCACCAGACCAGGTAGCTCAAGGCTTTATCCAACCTGGCTTTGAACACTGACAGGGTTGGGACATCCACTACCTCCCTGGGCAACCTGTGCCAGTGCCTCACCATCCTCACAGTAAAGTATTTCTTCCTTATGCTTATCCTCTCATTCAGTTTAAAACTGATGCTCGTTGTCCTGGAACTGCAGACCCCAGTCTGTCTCCATCTTTCCTATAAGCTCCCAGTGAATTACAAAAAATGTTATGAACCTCCAACCAATTACAAAAAAGTTACAAGACTTACCACTTCTCCTGTAGCAACTGGCAACCATCAGCTGCCACTTCACTTGTGTCGGCCTGCGTATGAATAAAATAAAATTATGCACACTGCCAAACAATGAATAAGCGAAATAACCTGCATAGCACTGGTAAAGACCTACTATTAAACTATTAATAAATTTTTCACTTAGTATGTTGACTTCCTAGAAAGAATTTAGCTTGCTTAATTCACAGTTTACCCCTGCATCATGCATGTCTTTTCAGGCCTTGATGTCACTCATCTTTAGTCCTCTGTTATAATCTCTGTCCTGTTCATGATTCTGTGCCCGGACACAATTAGTAGACCTTACATGTGAACAACTAATCTTTGTCAGAGGTGTAGAATTATGCAATGAGGGAGAACAAAATGCTAAACTGTATTCTGAGGAGGCCCTACCACTAAGGTCCCATGCACACCCAAGGAATCCCTGCCAGGCAGCACACAATCCACTTAGAGCTTCAAACTGCATCATCACCTCAATGTCCTAGCTGCTACCTGTCCTGCTCTTTTTAGCACACAGTGGTGACAGATATGGTCAAAGAAAATATTTGAGATGTTTGAGCATGCATGTACAATAAAACTGTTGGAATCTTTCCTCCTTATCAAGATAATGTGAAAATTAGGAAATTTCCACGTCAACAGGTTAAGGATCCTCTCTAAGCCAAAGCACTTTCCACACGTGGCTTACAATTCAATGGTAGCACATCCAAAAGGCACTGTAAGCTAACATCTTCAGAAGAGTTTTGTACTCATTCTCTTCAGTTTTTCTCTCTAATCCACTTTAAACTCTAAATAATCTGTTTGCCTGGCGGTTGCCAAAGAAGCTCATGCAATACAGCTGCTGCACCTTTTTAGCTTCAGCTGAATGTGTCCCCTGCAAACTGAGGCAGCCAAGCAGACACCATAATTAAAGTTAAGTCTGCAGTTCAATATGAAAATTCTAGAGAGAATAAATTGTCAGCAGAAAGCATTAACTGCACAACTTCTTTTATTAATGATAGATTTGTGCATGCTGGAAAAAATAATTCAAGACTGTTTCCTGATTCACTAAGATGTAGTTAATATGATTAAAACACTGAATGCACTAAACAAACTAAAAAATGTTAAACTAAAAATGCTGTTCACAGCTAAAATAAAGCTATAATTTAAAAATGTAACTCATTTAAAATAAGTAGCAATTTATATTTACATTCACGTTTAGCAATTAGCATATACACTATTTTTAATACCAAGTAAACACCAAAACATTTATCCTCTGTTATCTACTACTATAAATCTCATCCCCCAGAGAAATAATTTCTCTGTACTACAGATAGATTACAATTATAGATAATCATGAAGAATTCTGTATGCCAATTATTCGTAAGCACTTTGCAATCCACATACTTCATGTTTCATGCATGGAGTGAGTGCAACATGAAGCATGAAATATTTAGATCTTTGCCAAAACAAGCTTATGAAATAATTCCTATTAGTTTCGGCTGTTTCTTTCCAAGTTTTCTGAGAAGGCCATGAATGCAGCATATGCAATCTCATGGTTTGACTACAATGTAATTTTTTAAGGTGGGCAATACTTACAGAGAAAAGAATACTGGCAAACCTCTGAACTCTGATTGCTGCAAAATGTCTTCTGTGTATTTTTATCTAATTTTCATCTCTATTTCTTTAGAACGATACCACAGTTTGAGTGAAGTCTGTTTTTCTGTTTTGTGTTGGGTTTAGTTTTAATTTTTAATCCTTATTTAAACTTTGGATTTTCTCTTCTGTAATTAACATCTACTCTAACTCAAGCATCTCCAAGCCAGAATTACTAGTTTTTACTGGACTTCTAGCAACCTATTTGCAGTATGGTTTTCCCTTGAATAATACTGTACACATTTTTGTCATTCAGATTCCCAGAACAAAAAGAATGTCAAATTTTAGATCATCACAAGACAAACAATAATAGAGTTTTGCTTAGTCTAATTTTTAGTAGATTTCCTAAAATACAAAATAGAGAAATTCACACTCTTGGGAGTGAATTTTAGCCACACGATTTTAGTTGGTCTATGAACACAAAATTCTCCATGAACGTATGAATGAATATTGGTTTCCACATAAATGGTCTTTTTATAATTCTGTTTGAACTCTGGATTACAGATTTAAATTTGACCAAATTTTATTTTTTAATAGATTGTATTCATCACTTTCTGGTAAGTTCCCTTACTGAACTAAAATAAAATATATGGCCTATATACTTTCTCAAGTGCATCATATTCAGCTAAAGGACAATTTCAGCAATCAAGTTGCTGAACTGAACTCAGTATATTCCAAATACCTCTATCTGAATCATTTTACTTTGTCAACTGATTTTCACTGACCACTGGGAACTGTGCACTGCACACTTTTGTTTATTTCTATACCTTAACTACAGTAGGTTTTTGATGGGAGTGGAAGTTATGTGAAACGCGGAAATGCAACAAGAATTTTTAAAATGTACATTTATGTAAACCAACAAATCACCACCACACAACAAAATAATACGAAGGAAATATTCATATAAAGCCATAGAAAAAGAGGTTCTGGTGGCTCTGGAGAGCTGTTCCCACTTGGTAGCTGTGCTTAATGGCAGATAACAGAGCAAAAGAGATTCTAATCCCTAACACTATCTCGGGCCCAATGGAGGATCTTGCTTAACACTGAAAATGCACAGTAAGAGCAAAACCACACTGTAAATGAATGGAAAGTTGAAAAAAATCAAATAATATCACAAATATTCTTAACTCTGCTATTTGCTTACAGTATTAAAGTTATCCAGCTGACTTATCTCTAGGTATACTTATGGATGTCTAATCACAAACTTGAGTAGGCATAAAATAATAACTACTTACTGGATAAGTGCTGCTCTTTCAAAGTACTCAATGGCTTTTTCACAAAACTGGGTGTCAACGTAATATGCTCCAAGCCATTCAATGACCTCAATGTTTGAAGGGAAATACCTGTAGGACTGACAAAATAGGAAAGGTGACCCCCCCAATTTTAGTGATAAACAACATCTTTATGTTACTTCTGGAATACCTTACTCAAGTGTTTAATTCTCCAGATGCCCAAAAGGTCTAATATAAATGAATGGAAGTAGTGTGCTATACTAAGTGATCCTGGGGAGAAAAAAATAAAAGCATGCCCAGTTTTCTAATTGCAGAATGCTTTTGAGAAGTTACCTGAGATGAATCTGTCACATTTTCCATCTAGCCTTATTTGAAATATTATTTTAAATAGCTTGCAACAGCTAAAACATTTACTTAAATCATGTCTACATATAAATTACCTAAAATGTTAAACAATGCTAACTAATACATGTACACATTCAAATCAGTCAGTTGGAAAACTCACCTAAAAGCATTCTTTTCTAGGCATGTGTACACAAATAACATTTTCAGCTTTTTAGAAACTCCCACTGAAACAGGCAGCAAAACTATCATCAAGCACAACTCAACTAGTAGTTCAGATTGCAACACAGCCTTTGGTCATCCTCACTTTGTACAGAAAAAAGAACACTCAGATTGCAGCCAAGCAACTTAGAATCACAGAATCATAGACTTTAGGGGTTGGAATGGACCATACAGGTCATCTAGTCCCAAACCTCTGTCATGGGCAGGGACACCTCCTCACTAGGTCAGGTTGCTCAAGGCTTCATCCAGCCTGGCTTTGAACACTGCCAGGGTTGGGTCATCCACTACTTCCCTGGGCAACCTGGGACAGTGTCTCACCACCCCCACAGTAAAAACTAAGGGTGGTGAGACATTGGAACTTCTTGTCTTATTCTTGTTTCTAAAACAGAAGAACCTTTACACACTATGCAGAGTAGTACAGCTGGTTTGAAATGAAAGAAGCAACTTTAGGCAACTGTATATACATAATGTATAGCTATACCACTAATAGATATATAAACTAACATACATAAACACACATTATATATGTATCTCCATATCCATTATACAGATACAGCTGCACACCTTTAAAATTATATTTATTATATCCACATTTTATTTTGTCCTAGACTATATTCTGAATGAAAATTGTTACAGGTCAATGTAAACAATGACCACAATTAAAAAAAAAAAAACCCAAACCAAAATCTACATCTGAGGTAAAAATCCACATGGAAACATAGGCTATATTTTCCTTAGGATCTGTCTATAAAAATTATATTGGGGAAGAGTTAACAGAATCTATCTTTCTTTTTCTTTTTGGATGACATTTAAAAAAGTTTAAATGAATCAATTGTTAATTTGATATAGGAATGTATAGCAAAATTATGACAAAGTGCATTGAAGAAGCAATATAAGAGCAAGTACCTCATAGTAATAATGAAAAGCTTGGGATTTATCACCTTCATGATCATATAATTTCCCTAGCTTTAAAAGTACTTGTGGATCACTTGGTACCACACTGATCAACTGCAGGAGCCACTCTATGGCTTGATGGGGATCTTCCATGATCTCATATCTGAGTTTTCTTCAGTCAAGGACTGATGCTGATGGTAGTTTGATTTACTCAGAATTCCTCTACTTTACCTAATGCAATCCATGTGCTGAACAGATACACCAGTCACTGTAGCGTGGAGATACACTGGCTTTCTTTCCCCCCCCCCCCATTGTTTTCATAATTTCATTTGTATCAAAAAGCTTTTTTGTTATGCTAAAGGAAGAAAAATATTCAGATATTTTGGTTACTCTTTGACCTTAAAACTACTTTGTGCTTAATTCTCCTCTCTCTCTGACACCAATTTTGACTTCCTCACCTATAAGAATGAAGTGTGAGAACAGGGCCATCTATTTGTAACCTTTACAATCTGCTTAGTTTTTCGTACTTTACAGCATTTTGTTCTAAAGCAAGTGATTAGATAAAACTGCTATTCCCAAGAACAGACTTCTTTTTAGCAGTGAGATTTTTTGCTGTATGTGTAAGAAGCACAGCCCAGACTGCATATGATTCTGGTCCAGAGAACAGAGGCAGCTTTAGCTGTAACTCAGCCTGCAGTGTGCTCTTCCTGCACAATGGCTCAGATCTCTAAAGCAGTGCGAGCTGAAGCTACTATCCAGCCTGATTTTTCCAGTTTCTGCTGCATCCTACTTGTCATGGAAAAAGCTTGTAAGTATTGGTGGAAAGCAGTTTAACATAGCAGTGGAGCAGAGTAGCTCTTCCCCAGATGGGAACTGGAGTTGCAGGGCCATTTAATCTGTTGTAAAGGCTACACAAGTAATAGAAATCAGAGCCTTTTGGTATTTTTGGAGGTTACTTATTTTACTGGCTGAAAGATGTGTTTATTACCAACATTAGTCTTACAATTGTAGCAGAGCAACTGAAATCTGTTCTGCCTCGGGGAGGATTTTGTTATGGTTTGCACACCCTCAGAAGCATTGTTAAAGAAATTCACAGTGCAGAATATCACTGGTGATGTGCAAAGCAAACCCCTCTCCTCAGCTTTTCAATCTGTTGAGCTTTTGCAGTGCTGAGAGACAATTATTTCCTTACACATACACTAACTAATCTGAAAACAGCTTTCAGAACAGAACTTCAAGTTCATTAATATATTTTCTTAATTTTAATTTTACTGAACTGTGCTTACATCTGCCACATTATTTCCATAATAAAATCAGCAGCACTTTAAATATTCCAGGATACAATTTAATACTGAGTGCAAATCTATTCCCTGCAATGTGAATGGCCTTAATGTATTTCTTCACTGGAAACGTCCAAGAAGGTTTTAACTTCTGGTCACATTTTCACAAACATCAGAGAGTTAATCATCCTAATTATAACAGACAGTACAGTAAATTTCTAAGTTGACCTGTCATGATTGAAACACATATTTCAGATTAAATGAGTTTACTAGAACCTCGATCCCTTGTAATCCAGAAAAAGATACATGCTTGCTATCTGATAAAGCACCTGGGTGCTATTTGGAAGGATTGCATGGAGTTTCAGAAAACAATCCAAAGCTTCATCTATCCTGTTTAACCTCTTGTATGCTAAACCTGAAAAATAAAGGTTACAGTATTAATGCAATGAAAAAAGGCTACTTCAGCATAGTAACTAACAGAATAACCACGAAAAGCAAAACAGGAACAAGGTACTCAGAGGCAACATAACAGCCTTGACATTAAAGGACTCATTTTGTGAGAGCCATGCTTATAATTCTTACAAGCCAGCACAACCTACCAAACTGATAAACACATGAACCTAATCAAAGACCAAGAATATACATAATCTCACTTTCTGAACAACATGAACAAGGGAAAGGAAGCGCTTTTAGAGGGGAATGACTGATGGTTCAGTAATGTTAAAACTGATCTATTTTTGGTAGATAGTATAAATTCCTTAATCTTCATAACAACTTGTTCATCTGCAATTACCAGTTGACGTTGTTAACACTGCTAATACCTTGCTATAGCATAAATTACTCAATAAGGTAATAGTAATTCATATGTTTCTATACGAGAAAACTTTGAAAACCAGATTCTCGGAAACACTAGTGTTACCTTTTGACAAAAGCACCTGTGACTTACCAAGATTATAAAGTGCTTCAGTGCACAAGGAATCATTCCTGAGAGCTTCCTTATAAAATTCTGTTGCTTTTTCATAGTCTCCATTTGCAAAAACAGTATTTCCTTTGTTAGTTAGAGCTGCTGGATTGTATCGATCAGAATTTACAGCTAAATCTGCATAGTTAATTGCTTGTGCCATTTCATTCCCCTACATGAATAAAACAAACATCACATTAGTTGTTTGATATTAGTCAATTTTTCTTGCAGCTGTTGCTTCTTGCAGGAATTCCAAAAGATTGAGGATGAAAAAACCACCACAAAACATTCACTGGTCCTAAAATATTTCTTATATATTTGCAGAAGGTAGATCATGTCTCTTTCAAGTTGTCAACTTAGCAGTTGAGACATGTCTTGCCAATCTGTTCCATTCAATCTGGAAGTTTGCTTTGCTGTAACAACATAGTATTCCTTAAAAAAATAATAAAAAAAAAAATCCCATACCCTACAAACTTCATACACAAAACACACCTGCCTAAACTACATACTTCACGTGTTCCTGAAGTTCAACCAGGGTCTCCAGGCCCCAAGTTTTAGATGCAGCCACTGAGCTTCTGCATAAATCTCACTGTATACAGACTTCTTTGGCCTGGGACTCAATCTCACTCTTCTTCCCAGCAACAGGATACAAAGGACCAGATCCAAACTTCAAGTACAGCCAAGAACTGGTGCTCCAGACTAACTCCTCTAACATGCAGTTTCTTCTTGGTTATAGAGATTACTTAGACAGACAAGAATTGCTACAAAAATACAAAAGCTGCTACATAAACTGCAGCTCTTAACTGGTTTTATTGAAGCCAACACTCACCAAATAATACAGGAATGAAAGGTTTGTTGCAGCCACACTCTTTAGTCTGCTGTCCTTTTTTTCAAACATTTTCAAAGTGTCCAGTGCCTACAAGTAATTTGGAAACAACTTATTTACCATGGAAGCAAACTTATGCCAAAATTCTTTCAGAAAGCATTGCTAAACTTCACATTAACAAACAGCTAAAATTATCAACTCATATCCTCACATACATGATAATTACTAGAGCTTGTAACACACACTTGTAAGCATGTACAGACATAAGCATATCTGTGTTACACTTAATATTAATTTTGGTCACAAAATTTCAATAGTATTGGCTATTTATGCCTTCTCCAACACTTAGATTAGATAAGGCTACCTTGAACTACAGTTATCTGATGCGTCTATACACACAAAACGCAATGTTAGATGAGTAACTTTTAATCTAATCTAATTAAAATTCTCATACCTATTTTCCCAGTGCTTTCAGTGAACACAAAAGGATTGACACTAAAATCCCTATTAAAAAGCTAAAAAAGAACACACTACATAAAAAAGTACACACATAAAAAAGTACACACAACAGTGTAGGACTGGATTTCAACTTGCAGTTGTTTTGTGTAATGAGACAACAACTGTCTAAGTTTAGGAACTACTCGAATATGAAGTTTTCAAATTAAAACTAAATTTCATAAACTCCAAAATAAAGATGTTTATAGACAAAATGTAAACACATTTATAGCTAACAAACTATGAAAGAAACTTTGAAATAAAAGGCAGCTTTTTCTTTTCATTGACTATGTGATAACATTTGTAACTGCAGACTAAATTATTAAGAAAGTCTGTCTTCTTTATGCTAAATATTTACAGTAACTACACAGCTGTTAGAGTATCACAGTGAGCCCAGTTGCACCATCTATTACAACACAGATGTGGCAACCTCAATTTAGCCATCAACATTAGCAATTCGAAAGTTTCCTTCTCCCTTTACACGAAGCCTGTTGGCTGCTATTGACATAAAGTGAACGCGTGATACTGTATGACAAATGCCAAAACAAACATGAAGGAAACAAGGTTTAATTGACTGTCATACATACTGGTTTTATGGTTACTCTACACAAAAAGCATCACTGTACTAATGATGTGTAAAATGACAAAGTATATACAGCTAAATGTAGTTCCTTGATTTAGTCAACTACATTCCACCCAAGAACTATGAACTACTAATGATCCTAATGATCTCCCAATAATAGAAAACTGTCTAAAGAAATACACTAATTTCAATCAAGAACAGCATTTCAAACATTAGGCTCTAGATTTTGTGGTCTCAGATACGTAAGACTTGTAACTATGAAAATACTAAACTTTTATATAAATTCGTGACTTTCTCCAAAAAGCAAATGGTCTCAAATATTTACAGATATAACACTATTATAACCTGAGGGACTGTACACTTAAGCACAGACTTGCTTCTTCATGGAATTAATTTTTAGTAAATTTAGCCTTCTATAGCTCAGTTACTTTCTGAAAACCCATTTCCCATTGTAGGTAATTTATTTACCTTTGCTTTTACTGCTAAATGGCATCTTTGATGATGAAGATTACACGAAGTAATCTCTTTTTCATGTATAATGTTCACATGACTGAACTCAATTAATTTACTGGTCATTTACTGATAAGTTATGCTGCAGGTCTCTTGAACCATATCAGCAATTATGAGCCCTAGGATGAAAATCCACAGCAATATTCCTTTTGTCCTTGCAAAGTGGCACTGTATTATCAGCTGCATTTAAATATTTCCAAATAACTTCTTAATCCCAACAATTCAACAATTAAAGCACAGCCTGTCCAAACTATGTTTGTGACATGCATGCAATGCACCTACATTATTTGCTTACAGATATCAAACTTTAAAGCAGCTTGCCTGACCCAACCAGTTTTCCTTTGAAATAAAAAACCCATTCCAATTATTTAATACACAAAACTAGACATATTATGGTAATTACCCCCTTGAATTTTATTTTTTACTTGCAAGGACTGTTCTAAAATAACATTAATTATCACAAACCCACAGTTAAGCCTGTTACAGTAATGGGAGAAATCTATTTTAGTTCTTTTGCTTTTTAAACACAATAAAACTTTACGCCTTGAAACTGACTATTTCAGAAAGTTTCCATTCTTGTTCTTCAGCCAAAGGTGTGATGAGCAGGTGGTGAGTTAGTAAGTATATGAACAACAGACAGACAGGATGAATGCAGCTGCAGTTTTACTAGAACAAAACAAAAAGACTCTCTGCAATCACCATTCTGCAGTCCCACTCTACTATTAAGTGGTTCCAGTGCAGGTTAAAGGTCTTCTATCACATAATCCAAGTAAAAAAATGTCCTTCTTCCCTTACTCCTAACTTCCAACACCCTTCCCTCTCTCTCCATTGAAAGTACTCCAGAAAAACATCACCAACAATCACTGTATCTCAATTTTACCTTTGAGAATTGATTTTAGGTATTTGTAACCTATACTGGATGGATACTAACTGGAAATCACAAAAAATTACCATCAAAATAGTTAATTCTTGATATCATATGACTGCTTACCTACCTGTAACACTCACCTTTCAAAAGCTGTCATCAATAAGGGTACTAGATTTGCCAAAAATTTTCCAAACTCTCAAACTGCTTCCTGATCTCAGAAAACCTACGAGTATGCTGACTTTGGCTGGGACAGTTAATTTTTTCCATAGTAGCTTGTAAGGAGCTGTGTTTTGGGTTTGTGCTGGAAAGTGTTGGTAACATGTAGATGCTTTAGTTACTGCTGAGCAGTGCTCACACTGAGTCAGGGCCTTTGCTGCTGCTCACACTACTACCCCAGCAGTGAACGGGCTGAGGGAGCACAAGGAGCTGGGAGGGGACACAGCAAGGACAGCTGACCCCAACTGATCAAAGCGATGCTCCATACCATATGTCATCATGCTCAGCATATAAAGCTGAGAGAAGGAGGAAGAAGGGGGGGATGTTTGGAGTGATAGTGATTCTCCCCAAGTCACTGCTAGGCATGGAGGAGCCCTGCTGTCCTGGGGATGGCTGAACACCTGCCTGCCCATGGAAAGTGGCAAATGAATTCCTTGTTTTGCTTTGCTTGTGCGTGCAGCTTTTTGCTTTACCTAGTAAACTGTCTTCATTTCAACCCATGAGTTTTCTCACTTCTACTCTTCTGATTCTCTCTCCCATCCCAGCAGAGTGGGGAGTGAGCAACTGACTGTGTGGTGCTTAGTTGCCCGCTGCAGTTAAACCACAACAGTCAGACATGCGGGATAATAAAGGACAACTCTCTTGCTGTCAGGGAAGGAGACGAGGACAGGACAGACAGGAGCAAGAGCTGCTCAGGAAACCAGAAAAGCTTAAATATGAGAAGTAAAAGTGGGCTAACATTAAGCACATGACTCTCTGTACCTCCCTCCAAGCTGTGGGAAGGTGAAGGACCTTAGACGATGACAGAAGTACTCACAGCTTCAGCTGTAATTTTTCTGCACATGATCTTGTGTGTGTGTGACATTTTTTTTGTTTGGATTCTGTGATAGAAGACCTTTAACCTGCACTGGAACCACTTAATAGTAGAGTGGGACTGCAGAATGGTGATTGCAGAGAGTCTTTTTGTTTTGTTCTAGTAAAACTGCAGCTGCATTCATCCTGTCTGTCTGTTGTTCACATACTTACTAACTCATCACCTGCTCAACACACCTTTGGCTGAAGAACATGCCACTTCTTGGCACCCTTGCAAATCTGAGGGTTACTATACTACTCCTTATTTATTAAACATTCCTATCACTGAATGTACTGACCAGTGTATGCTAAAAAAAATTGAGCAAATCCTGTCAGATGTCTGAGTTGCATTTTGTGCAGATGAAGCTGTTTTCCAACTGCTCACATTTCAAACCAAGGCTTTTCCACAGGCAAATAAAAGATTACATAACAATTGTAAGGAAAACCTGGTATTATAAATTGGCCACAGCCTATAAAAATTCAATTAAGAGGAAAATAAAAGCATTTTTCTTGAAATAAAACATTGTAAGAAAGCTGCAGATTCACCAAATACCAAAAACTTAAATGTGGCAAACTCTGGTTTGCCTACACTGGCAATTTAGAAGCATAGAAGAGGGAAGATATGGTTAACAGGCTGCTGTACTTCTTAGCAAGATACTGGTGGTGATTTTTAACATGAAGGCAGTTCAACATAAAATTCATAGGCAGAAATTTGTCCAACTAGTGATTGGACAGCCAGCTGGAGAAAGATCTTACCTACATAAATATACATAAATAAATTCAATATAGCCAAAAGTTACTTCATGTGTGTATTTTAAAATACAACAATTAAAATGGAACATGCAATAATGTGAATGATAAAAAAATACAAAGTCACAATGATTTTGGCAGATCCATCTTCTGAACTTTTGCCAGTTATTGAATTTTGAGCAATGAGCTACACTTTTCCTTGGAAGTACTAATGCTGTATCTTTTCTATGACCTTCCTCATTTGCAAATATACACTGTGGCTGAAACTGCTATAATATCTTTACAGCACTGGTGATTCACCTTAGCCCTCTAGGCTGTCCAAGGGGCAATCATTTTTATAAAATCACTTCTATAAGAGATGCAGAACTGTCCAAGCTCCTGAGCAGATGCTTAATGTAATTCCAGTCTGTATTTTGATGGAACAATAGGAGGACCAACAAAAGTATATACAGTACGTCATATTTTAGGAAATGCTGTAGCATAGTGAACAATACAGAACAGTGAGAATACCATAGCATAAAAACATTAATGATAGATATATAAAGTGCATCTGCATATAGTCTGGTACTATAGTCAGCCCGAATGAGAGAAAGATTCAGTGTATATTAATGAAAACATCTCCACAGTGATTGGCAACAGACTTTCTATGCTCTATTGACTGCACTGACTACAGTTCCATTAACTGTAATGACAGCTTGGACTCAGTGAAGATATCTAAATTTAGGTGCCTTGATTTTAAAATGCACTGCATTCACTCTAACTTCTGTGGCAGAAATCTCATTTAGATAAAACTCATCCCTTGCCAATGTTATCTTACCATTCAGCATCAATATAATTATTATGTTTACATAATTCATTCTTTCTCTTGCTGAAAAATACACCTGTAGCTAAGAAAGGTAGCTTTGCAAATACAGTATTAAAGAGTACTAATGCAAAAAGTTACTATACCTGGTTAAAATTCTGCTGCCTCAAGTAAGTAGTGGCTTTATTTATTTCCAGGTCATTGGCTAACTCTACATAGTGTGAAGCTTTCACCACATCAACACACCTGCAACAGAAAGCAAGCCACAAAGACAAACAAAATGCATCTGTGCAAATGCCTCTAAGTCACATATTTTTTCAGCTAATTTGCTTTTCAAACTGAGTTGTTCTTAGCTAGTCTTTCTTTACAGTGGCAAAGAGCATTCTGATTAAAAATATTTGTAAAACACACTTCATTCCCATAACCTACCTTAATAACAGTATCTCTGCTGTCTCTTTTGTAAGTCAGCGGCCTAAATATACTTTATTTTCCATCACTGAGCAATACTTCACGTTAAAACCTAAGTAAGATAATTTTTCAAACCATTTTCTTTGGATACGTTCTATAAGTTAGTTTTTCAAACCTTGTCTCCTGTTGCATGTTACCAAATCCACAAAGTCAGAGACTGCAGATTGTGTCCCTGAGCTACATAATAATAAGGTCATAATAATAAATCTCCCTCTGGTCATTCTCCAGTTATTTGTGACTTAGAGTCATCTGCAACATGAGTTGCAACAACTCAAGAGCAGCAGACAGCTCAGATGTTCATTCACACACATCTTCCAGGATCTGATCTGGTGTACTTTAAGAATGCCTAACCATTTGAAGCAAAATTGTATATTGTATTGTATGCATATACTGTTCTCCCAAACAGTCTGAAATTAGGCACACTAAATTACCAATTTGTGGGATGCTTCTTTAATCCCTGTCACTATTTTTCTAACTGCTGGAAAGCCTTTTTCTCTTCATCTAATAGTTGGCTACATTGTCAATAGAAGTTTAATTTAGCAAACTGCCTACTGCTATAATTGGGTTGGTACATGGACAGTCTCAAGACAAATGCCTTTTATGTTGGAGGGAAAAATTATATTAAAACCTCAGTAATTTCATCTTTTATTACAGATGTGTTTGCAAAGGCAAAAAGCAATTTTCAACTGTTACTGCTAGTATCTTTTAACCATAAAATACAATGAGATCTAACCATCCAACTGTTCCTTATGGAATATGACAGAATAGCCTTAAGATTATGTCACATTTTAAGTACAAAGTTATGAAATCCAAAGGCTATTTGTCATCATTAAACAAATCTTGTTAAAAGCACATTTAATACTCAGAGATCTCATAACAAAGTTTGTAATTTGAAAAACCAGGCTCAAACTACTGGTTAAACTTCTTGATTGGGCTTGAATATCTCAGCCAAAAATAACAGAGTAAATCTGCCCTGATACACACAAAACAATCCCACACATCTCACCAGAAGCTGTTTAATTAGCCAGAATGGATATGAGAGTGTGTTACTGCATGACAAGTATTCTGTGGAGAGCACTAAGGCAACTGAGTATCTGACAACCTTTTCCAGCTTTCCTGAGCAAAAAAAACCAAGATACAGAACAAACAAATCTGATTTACTCAAGCTAACAAATGATAAAGTAGCAAGCTAATTTTCACAAGACACACTGGTTCAGTTCTGATAATTCAGAATGGCAGAAGTAGGGAAATCACAGGACTATAATGATTATTAAACCATCAAACACCACCTTGTGGACTCTAGTAGACAAAACATGCCTGTGTGAGATTATTTCATGGTATTACAAACAGCTTTCTTAGTAAATTATAATTACAGGACCTGCAAAATTTGAAAATATTCCTAACAGGCAAAAAAACTATTTAAAGGACAGTCCTCTTTTCCCATCACATGTACTTCACTACCCAAATACTGAACACATGCTAGTAATGTTGTGCTTGCAATACACAACATCCATTTGCATACATGTTATGTTCCAAACATACAAATAATATCAAAGTAAGCCCTTATAATAGAAAACTAAAAATGAGTTGAAAATCCATCTTGAAATGGTTATACAAATAATTTTTATACTGTCTCACAGGAAGTGTGTCCATTTTATTTTGGTTTAATGAGTATTCTGCTGTAGAAAATACCACAGAAAGCAAAAGCTAAGCTGTAAATTGAAAAATAAAGACCAAAAGGTGAACTACAACAGCAGCCTATCACTGCATACACTTGTATGAAAGTTTAATAAACAGTACATTAGGTTGACATTTATAAACGTTAAGGGGTTTAATTGTATGTAAATAAACCATTCTAACAAAAATTTGGATTCTGGTGTTGCATATAATGACTGTATGGAGTAATGAAAACTTCTTAGGCATCCCAAGTCTTCATTATGCTATCTTCAGTCAAGACTGGCCATCATTGCCTTCTGTACAGCATTTGTCTACTGAGACTTTTCAAAGCTTTTGAATTGTCAAGTTGAATTTTCAAATTCAACTGAACTTTTAAGAAGCTCTTTTTGCATGAATATAGAACAGTGCAAAACATATAATTATGAGCTGAGATTCAAGGAAAAAGTAAATTAACAGACTCTAATCCTTTGTTTTGCTCTTCTTCACAGCATTATGGAGGCAAACTGAAAATAGCCTGGATGTTATGCTGGAGATGCACAGCAACCTGTGTTTCCCAGTCTGTTTTTGTTTCTGAATCTGGTTTCATAACCAGCACAAGAGACTGACACATAGGTTAAACAAAAAGAAGCCCCACTTGACTCTTACCAGTCATAGCCTACTGCAAAAGATGTCTCAATTACTGGTGCAATGAGCTTAGCAGCTGTCATGATATATTCCTCTGCCACGGATTTCCTGAGGAAAAATAGAACAGAACAAAAACACAGCACACAAATACGAATTAAATTCTTCACTGTGAGGGTGATAAGGCACTGGAACAGGCTGTCCAGAGCAGCTGTGGATGCCCCATCCCTGGAGGTGTTCCAGGCCAGGTTGGATAGGGCTTCGAGAAACCTGGTCTAGTGGAAGGTGTCCCTGTACATGGCATTGGGGCTGGAACTAGATCATTTTTAGGAACCCTCCAACCCAAACCATTCCATGATTCTATATGTTTCCATGTCATCATTTCAAAAACATGCATAGAAAAAAAATAACAAAATCCTGTTTTTGCTTTTTCCTGCACTCAGGACAACCTTAGAAGACAATCAAACCAGTCCCCTGCTACCACTACTGCCCTGTATCTTGATTAAGTTCTCATTTTTTTTTCTGATTTCCCTTCACTGTACACTGTAGCTGTATATTTTAAAAACCCCACTGCTTCAGGTTTTAAGCAGTGTAACCTATAGCATTTGGGGCAGATAGTCTACTTTAGTGAGTACACTAAACTGAGTGATCCAATTGGTTCTTCTGAGCATGTTCTTTCCTAGGAATTATGAGGGCAGTTTTATAACAAGAGCTGTAGACAGGGAGAATGATAATCTTTTCAGGAGCTAAAATCCAAGGCAGCACAGTCAGGAAAGAATAGACTCCACTATTACCTCTCACGTTCTATTTGACTTAAACTGTCATTTTTAATGGCTTCAATCAGTAGCTTCGTATGCAGATCATCCTGGAGAGGGACAAGAAACTGCCAATTATGCCAGTATAGAAACATCTTAATTATGCTATAGACAATATGACTGCAAACATAAACTGATGCAAAATACATAGTCTATAATGTCACCTATTTACTTTACGCATCTGAGAAAGTTAGTTTTAGTTTAAAGTAGTTTTCTAACCGCAAAATCTGAAATTTGGCATCACAACTACTCGAGCGCTGGTTTTCTGCTCCTGTATGTGGTCACAGCTCACATGAGGGTTGTTAATAGATGAAGTTAATGTAGTTAATGTCACGTGTATCAGACCAGGAAGGCTGCAAATCACAGTGAGAGTACTCTCATGGTTAAGAACAAGCATTTGCTGAACAACTGCAGTGGTATTCAGCAGACAGGGACTTGTGCTACCCCCTCACTACAAGAACTCACATGATCATCTCACGATTTCTATCACACATCTCTTTTAGTTCAAAAAGATATAATGCAGGTATGCTAGGCAGCCACCCCTTCCTCATTTATCTGGGACATTTACAAAAAATGAAAACCAGAAGGAAACTGAACTTTTCTCTGATCTTTTTGTAACAAAATAGAGAACTTGGAATGTCTGTTAAAACTACAGGTTGCCTATCCCTAGAAGCAACTTTTACAGTCTAAAGATTTTCTTCCAATGAATGATCTTACATAGTCTTCAGTTAATTCAAGGCTTTAATGATCCTTACTGCTACATAACCTGCTAATATGAGACATTATATAAAATAGATTAAAATAATATACATAATTATAAATAAATTGATGTGCTTCATATATTAGTTTTATTTGCTTATGCTAGGACAACAGGAAGCAACAACTGCTCTTAAGCTGCAAACAGTTTGACAATTAATTATATATTTCATCTTTAGCACTGAAAATGGAAGCTTTGCATCACTGAAAAAATGACTGCTAGAATTATAAAGGGCTTGCCTTGATCTTTCTCTAAAGGACCTTTCTAAGGTCCTAAACAAATTAATTGCTTTTTTCTCTCTTTAGCATCATGAGCTGCTGGTTTCACAGTGCATAGGAAGTCCAGTTTCCAACAAAGCCTAATAAACTAAAATCAGCATCTATTAAACGTCACTAAAAGTTTCTTCTGTAAAACAGCACTGCAGTATTGTAAGTTTTATCAGCACTCAATTGAGAAAATTTGCATTAACTCACTCATTGCTTTGCTCCCTTTATTTTAGCTTATAAACATTTTATTAAGATTTTATATAAATGAAGATGGCAAAGCAGTAAGTGAACTATGTAAGCAAGCCCAGAAGAATTTCAACAAAATTCTTACGAAGACAATCATGTGCTGTGGATTTTAAGTATATCATATCTTTTGAGGAAAAAAGGATTTGAATGTTCTCAATGTTATTTTACATTCCTGAGCAGTTCTGCCACACTAAATTCATGCTGGTAAAAAAAAATATGTTATTTTAGATAGAAAAATACACATCAATTTTCATATTCAGTACAGTCCAAGCATTCAATGTTTCTCTCTCTTTCTCCCAGTTTACTATATCAAGACAGTTTTTGTTCAAACTTACATTTAGTGAAACGTATTTGTCATCATAATCCACTTCCAAGGGAACTGCGAGAAGTTTTTGGAAGGCTTTCTTCATTTGCTCACCATTTCCAATAGCAAAATAACACAGGATCAAATTGAAACCTGCCTTCAGGTTTGGGGATATGCTCATTATCTCTTCAAAGGAAGAAATGGCATCAACATATTGGCCAGTTTTAATAAATGCAACTCCAATATTTTCCATTATTTTCATCCTAAGTAAAGAGATCAGGGAATTTTTAACTGCAAAGCATACTATAGCCAAAATTTGTATTTCAGAATCATGCCTCCTATAGAAACTCACCTCATCTCTTTGTGGGCACTAGTAATCTGGTCCAGAGCCATACGGTAGAATTTGACAGCTTTGGAATAGTTCCGTTGTTTTAAATATATATTGCCCATATTCACCTTCAGTATCCCTATCAAAAGAAGTCAATGACTTACAACATTTTTACATTGTTTCAAAGTGACAAAGGAGAACAACTTCTTAACAAATTTGTCTTCATTATAAAATATCAGTGTCCCTTTAGAGCAGAATTACACAGAAGTGCCTTCCATGAATTTCACCCAGGAAAATATAAAGTAGTAATAAAACTTAGAAAAGACGTATCATGCAAGATGTGTTCTGATTTTGAATGTAAATTGAGGGATGAAGTAGAGATTATTTACAGTGCTCCCCAGGAAGACAGATGCACACAGGCATCCCTGAGAGCAGTGTACTGTATGAGTCTCAAAGATGTGCAAAATACTAAAAGAAACATTCAGGGGGGAAAAGTTAAGTCAAAAGAGAAAAAATTAGTATCAGAGCAGACAACGGTGCATGCAGCATGAGAAAATTATATACTTGGCGTAACATTTGGATTAGCTATGGAAAGAAAAGTCTTCATGAGGCAGTATAACAATGTGGTTTGGCTCTCTGAGACTCTGAGTATCTGCTGTCCACTCAGACTGGCATATGTGAGGGCTGAGATCTCTGTGAGTCAACACCACACACATGCAGTCCTCTTTTTGAATGCCTGACTATCAATTTTGATCCACTTTGGAACATAACCTACCTCCATTGCTGAACATCTTATTCTTCACTATGAGTTGGTAAGTAGTCAGTGCTTCAGCATACATTTCATTAGCAGCATACTGACTGGCCAGATTAAGAAGAACCTAGAGAAAAATGGGATTATAGGTACAAGAAAATACAATGTCCTCCTAACAGTAATAAGTTTGAATTCATAGCAGATAATTTAAAATTAATTTTACCCTGGAAATACTGTTTTTACCAGTTTTAAGCTTCCCGTTTTTCATGTTTCTTTGTTCCTGCACATTGGCAGAGAGGAAACAAGTTTAAAAGCTACTTATCCTAGGTAATTATTCTATTTTTCTACGTAAACAACTACCATTCTAAGTCATGCTAAGTAGGTCTCAGACCTAAGTAAACACAATGCTAAAATGCAAGGTTATTAAAAAATATTCATACAAGATAATTCTCAGAAACTGTGTGTTATTTATGACTCCCAGCATGTGGAAAATGTTCCTACTACCTATGGTCACTCAGTTTGCAAAGAGACAATTTTTCCAAACTGCTGTTTCAAAACAGAAGTTCTGTTGGTGTCAGGTAAAATACCTCCACGTTTTTCCTCAGATTTACTCTCATCTTCACAGTAAAATAAATTTCTAGGTCTGCCTAAGTCAATATATTAACTGTTAATAATTGTCTCTACAGCACTACCTAGGGTATAACTTTAAATACCCCTCAAGAATTTTTATACATGTTGTCTACTATTCATTTGAAAACCAGAATGTTTTTCAAATCTAGATACCTGCTTTAAGATTCAGCAATATTACTATATCCTACTTAATGTAATACATTCTCTGTTACTTTATGGTTCAATTTAAAGGCAGAGCCTGATCTTTTCTGTTTTCTTCTCTTGGCATGCCACCTTTTCTAGACTATTTCTGAAGTACAAGGTTTACATCTGTTATATTTTGACATGCAAGTTCTGCATGTGAGTAGACAGCTGGAATACATACTTGTGGGCACCTTTTGCCACTTAGCACTGACTATGTGGTTTCTCTGGTACTTGAGATTGCATGGGAATAGACTTGATGATACAAATGGATCTCTCATACACTGCTAGACGCATTACAACACACACACTTCAGGAACACTGAAATATCAGTGTTGAAGAGGTTTTTTAGCACTTACTGAGTACTTGAGGTCCAAGTTGATATTTGCTAGAGGAGTAATTTGTTCACGTTGTCTCAACAGTTCTCTTTCCTGTCTTCCAGCCTCTTTTGCTTTTTCCAAAGCCTTAAACAAAATACTAGAATTTAACAATGCCTTGAACCCTACTGACCCAAGATGACAAAAACATATTCAAAACAAGCATGAAGTAAATAAACTCATGGCTGTTTTCTTTAGATGCACAGACTGCACCCAATGCCTGAAAAGTAGCACTATAACCCACAAAAAGGTGCTAATTAGCAATAAGCAGACATACAGCTGTCTAAGTCTGCTTATCTGTACAATTTTAGAGCACTATAGCCACACACATTTAGAGGCCATAATCACTAGATTATGGTGACCCTGTAAGATTATTCTGTTTGTATTAATCATAGAAGGTGCACAGAAATGTTAAAATAAATAAATAAATGAGAGAGTGATTCGGTTTGGCATGTTTCCTTAGTTGCAGTATCCCAGTGCACGAAAATGTTGGAATGAAGAAAGTGAAAGGAGGAAGCAAACATGCACATTACACAAATGTATGCTGTACACACACCTTGACTAATTCTGGATGGTGGCAAATTGCTTCTCTTTATCTGTCCACAGTGGTATGTCATGTGTATGTATCCAACTGTAATGTTCTGCAGATTGGTATCAAAACCCTTTGAACAAGTAATGTCATGGATCTAACAAGTGCCACTAGCAGTCCTATATGCCTCTGCAAGGCCACAATGATTATGAAAGTAATGGTTATCACTCCAGGTAGCTATTTAGCAGCTGGAGGTGATGGAAGTACTTCAAGACAGAGTTTGTTCTTCATCCTTAAGATAGAACGTAAATCCAACTTGGCTGTTTTATAGACGAGTTGGTGACTTTCATGACTTTTTTGCAGGAAAATATATATTTTGCTGGACTTGTCAGAAACCTCACAAACATCCTAGAGCACCCTTGGAATGGTCTGGTATAAGCTACATAAGAAACAAACCTTTAACATCAAGAAACAAAGAACACTCTTGATTCATCTCCCAGTGAAGGTGAAGTTCAGACATTATAACAGAAATAAATTAGGAGAGGTCTGTAAGGATATTTGTCCTAAATGAACATTTTTTTTAAAAAAAAGGATAGAGTTCTTTCATACTCTCTGATCAGAAGCTATCAGCAGCAGAAAAAAATATTGCTTATTACAAAAGTGAAACATAAAGGGATCTTTGTCAGGTTGAAGGGTGGCTCATTCCAGCCTAAACACCAAGCTCGTGTCCCTCTTTGGGGGGCTTGCAGTATTAGAAACCTTGTGTACTCCTGAAGAAAGTAAACTCCCTATGCTGTGAACTGCTAGGAGAAGATACGCTAAGTGAAATCCTTCTCTCCAAAGAAGCTATCAGGCTCTTAGCTCAAGTGATAACCCAAAATTCATTGGAATGGAGAATGACTGATGCAGACCAGTATTCCAGACAGTCATCCTAGTAGGCATGTCCTCACACAGTACACTATCATCTTGACATCAGAACTGTCGAGGCTGACTTATCACAACCAAAATGATCAACGTTCAGTCTTGTCTTAATTTGATTAAGATTACTGGAGTTGCTGGACTAACTGAAGAAAGGCATATACCAGTCCTTTCCATTAGAGAAACAAGAATGCATTCAGAGATCTGGGACAACTTTTTTTCTCAAAAGCAATAGATCCAATGCTTCTTTGTAGCAGGCAAAAAGATATGGAATGTCACTAATCCTGAAACAGTCCTCAAAACAATTAGAATCTTCCAGTCACAGCCTAATAGACTAAATGTCCTATTCTGTATTTGAAAGTATTCACTCTCTACAAGACAAAATCATTGACAAGAAAAGTATGTTCTTGCTCTACTAGTTCCAAAGGTAAAGTGGTGTCTTAAAGAAAGAAGAAAACCTCAAATCTGGTATGCTTCTTAATGAAAAACTGGTTATTTTTCGAAAAACAAAGAGGAGATCCTGCTACTGTAACATGAATATCTCATGTTCAGGAGGCCTGAAACATGCAAATTAAGAATTACTACTTAAGGAATCTGACAAATGCTGGTAAAATTGTAAGGATAACATATGTAGCCTGATAAGAAGCATTACATAGGCACACATTATCACCTTGCATAAAACAGGTAAGGAGGCCTTCAATGTGTGTGGAGAGCACTGAAGGTCTTTCAACATAAAAAACCTCTCACTGTCACTGGGCCCAGTGCAGCTCCTGAGGGCTGAATGAATTCTAGATCTCAATGCAAAGACAAAGACATCTGGATGAAGATGATCTACCAAGAAATGGACTGCAAACTTCTCAACAGATCCAGTAAATTACAACAGCTAAAGTAAGATTAAATGATGCTGTACCCACCATGTTTCATAAGACCTAAGGAGATACTTGAAATTGTCTGAAATAGAAAAATATTCCTTTGTGTCAGACATTTATTAAAACTGCTACCTTGTCCAAACAGCTTGAGGTCTCTAATTACATCTATACTAGATGTAAATCAAGTGGTCTAGAGCCTGTTTCTTAGCCACTACTAATTGGCACAACATTGTTCCAGTATAACAGACCAAAAACATTCAAACTGTCCACTGAAAATAGTTCCTTACCCATGGTAACCTTCAACCATATCTAGGAACTGTTTAGGAAAATGCTAGCTAGCCTGGGCAAAAACCATGCCAGTACAACTAATTGATCAGATCCATTTGAAGAGGTCCATGGAGAAGAATCATAAAAAAGTTAAAATTAAGATGATTTTAGTGATTTTAAGCTTCTAACACAAGTCAGTTTGAAACGTATCTATACAAATTGTTCTTCGCATAACAGCAGAAGTGAAGTGAAATCCAAACAAATTACCAATTTCAAGTCTCCAGAGCTGCTGGCCACACAGCTTTCTTCAACCAGTTCATTCACTTTTTTTTCCAGCTGCCGAATCTTCTCTTCTGAACTACAATAACAATAAAACCATTAGCACTAGTAATGCAACTACATACACTAAGCTTTTACACATTATAGTATCAATGAAACAGCACAGTGATGTACCACATGTCACAACTAACTTTCCCATCAAAGAAAATATAATGTGAAACTATGCCCAGAGAAGATCCTCTAAAGACAATTGCATTCACACTTAATTTGAGGAGACCTAAGAAAACATAAATCCTCTTACAAGAAAAACACAGCCAAGCAAATTTCATGGACCCAATTTGTTCAGAAGAAGTAACAAGAACAAACAGATGAGCTGGCAAACCTTTCAAATCAAATGCCTTGTGAAATGAAATATATTAAAAGCAATTAATTGAACCTTTATTTGCAGAAACGACTTTAAAATATTGCTTGCAAATACAGATTGTAACAAATAGTTATTATTCATCTAGATTTCTTCCTCTGTTAAACAACCAAATATTTCAGTAGGATTCCCTAATCCTATATAGCTACATTTGGGGAACAACTTTTGTACTGAGAAGCGCAGTGACTTTTTTTGAGTGATCCCTGCAACATTCACATCTGCCCGCAAGTTTTACCTCGAGTGCTAAAGTCAGAGTGAACAGGGAGAAACAGCGGGCAAACTACCTCAAGCTCTTCCCAGAGAGCTGCAAGAATCATGGTGTTCCTTGACTGTCACACACACTTCCATGATCCTCCACAATTCCACAGAAGTATCACCGCATTTGTGTGGCAACAACTACATCCAGGCTGCTGAGCTAGATTTCTAAAAAACCAGAAATCACTGAAAACAGATGCTCCTGAAAGTCAGTGCAACTGCTCTGGCAAGTCAGCTAACCACAAGCATAAATGTTTGTGGTATTATTTCACAGGTTAAGAGTTTGGCCCCTCAAGGTTTCGTTTTTAAAGTCTATGCATGGTTGGCTTTCTGTTGCTGTTAATACTTCGAAATAATTTGATGCAAAACTGAACAAACCTGTCTGAATTTTTCTTTTCCAGAGGTGAAGCAGGACCTCTTGCTTGGCCAAGAGGATCAAATGAAGAACCTGCAAAATTAACAGAGTACTGAAAATTGTAAAATAACATCTCCCTCCAGCAGCAGGTGATTTCTACAAACCATACCTCTTATAGCTGCTTTAGTGTAACCTGCAGCATGCACTGCTGTCATTGGTCGAGAAACCCCATCCTCAAATAAAGAAGAAGATACATTAAAATAATCTTAGTAAAAAATTACATTGTGGACAATACAGGCATAATTATATGCTTTATAATTTATATATCATTGTAATCACAAAACCTTTAAATGCAAAAATCTGTTGTTACCACTTCATTAAACTGAGTATTTTTTGAAACATTTGCATTCCTGAAATATTACATATCATAACTGTCTACAAAGTAGAGGAGGAAAATTATTGGGAAACTAATGAACACAAAGGAACACTTACTACTTTGTGTACATTTTATATGTATTCAGAATACTCAATTTCAAACATCTTTTATTTTTTAGGAAATTCTTAAGAGTTATTGGTCTTGAGGGCTGTTATGTGCCCTAGCTTACTGTCACACTGTTTCAGAACTCAGATGCTGTTTTACTTTTTATTGAGAATAAGTGAATTCTATGGGATTACGGATCAGAATGTTTTCCTCAGTCTAAACGAAGAAATGAACAAACAGACTAATTTTTGTATTTGTAACCTATTACCAGGCAATGCCTTCCAACACAACGTCCGACCCCACTCCATTCCAGTTTACTAACTGCTCCTGTCAGGGCACTGAGTACACTAATAAACCTTAATGGCCCTGACCAGGCTCCTGAGGGGCCTCCAGCTACACACCCTACCCATGGGTCCAGCTCTATCAAAGCTCAGCCCTGGTTCTGCAGCCCCTGCCTCAGCTTTGTTGGAAGACTACTGGTTTCCACAACTGCCACAGCTATGCCTAACCACAAAGTCCCTTGATCTAGATTTCAACCTGTGTCCTGCCCTCCTGGACAATCTTAGCCTTGCCTTGTCATTATAGTTCTGGACAATGATCACAGGTCCTAACCCTGGCCTATTCACTGACTTCTTGGCTTGACCTTGTACCTGCCTCATCACCACGACACTGTGTTATGTTCTGGACATTTGGTTGGAAGTGGCCACCATTTCTGCATGGATCCTACTTGCCTTGCTCAGATACTGTGGGACTGGGTCCTGGCTGCTGTGAGCCCTGCACTCCTGGCTATGCAACTTCCCCATAGGCCCTGGGCTTCCCTTCCCTTAGGGGATCCTAATCTTGATGCTCCCTGATAATTCCTGTTTCCCACCAGGGCTGACACAAGAGGATAATGTTAAATACATCTACAGTAACTATAAGTTATACTTCTGGGTGGTGGTGGGAAAGTCACTGGTAAATTGTAACAGATTCCTACTAAAGTATAAGCATATAAGAAAAACACGAAATCAGAATCTCCCTCTCTCATATTTCAGTGGCAAATTATCACTGCAAGTCAGTAAGTGTTAGAAAGCACTGCACTGTTACTGCTTCCAGCTCTGTACTCAAATAAAATACACATCACAACCCTCATGCTTTCTGACAGCAGTATGTTCAGAAAAGGACAGGATGCTCAAAAATTAAACCAGTGTAATAATTTGTATTATTTCAATGAACTTCTAAATACTTGTATCAAACACTTAGGAGAAAACATCACTGTTCCAAATGAATATAAAATCTAAGTTTTAAACTTTTACCTGGATAGCTCCTGTCATTGGTCTTCCCATAGATGAAGGCAAAGTTGCCTTTGACTACAAAAAACAAGTGAATTGTTTGAAACTAGCATTCACAAAGCATTGGAAGCCTATGCACAGTCTTCTCAACACTGAGTTTTAGAAGCTGAGCTAACTCTCACAGACATGCATTGCAAAGTTCCCATTTGTGTTATTCATAAGCAATATGCCAGTGCCTGACAGACTTAGAGATACTGACCACTTTGGTTAGCACAAATTCACAATATAGTTTTTTTTTAATGTATTTTGACATTTTTGTCAGCCCTTTTAAAAAGAAGTACATAAAAAATTGCTTGAGGCAGCAGAACTTTCCATTATTAAATTATCAAAACTGCTATCTTGAAATTGAACAAGTAATTGACACAAAATACTTCAGTAAAATTCTGAGTAGAGTTTATAAAACCTGACCCTATATTAACCTCTTAAGTCATACTTTCATGCAGATAAATTTTAACTGCCAGTGGATCTTTTCCATTGTCTGACATGACACATACCATCCTTCTGCAGAAGTGTTACAAATGTCAAGAATAAATGTGAAACATTTTACTATGTGAAACATATTTTACTATGTGAAACATATTACTAAGAGCTGAAGTTTGGTACAAATATGCAATACAAACAGACAAGAATAAAGGGTTTCAGGCCATGAAGAAGTATTGCCCTAATTCCCACACAGAGGCCTGTGCTTTGCTATTTTACTCACTATCCACACATGTCATGATTACTTTTAATTTTTTCTGCTAAGGATCAATCTACATTAGCACGGATTGTTTTGCAGGAGAAGCAAATCTGTAAAGTACTGTGGGGTGGGCAATGCTTTGGAAGTTTCTAGCTCTGCTGTCATAGATAAACATTTCAGCCTTTATTATCCTTAGGAAGTGCCTTTTTGTGCACTCATTTAACGAGACACTTTTCCCCCTTATAGTTCCACACTAAACATCTGCAAATAGAGCTGCTAAGAAAAAGCAGTGTCAAAAGTTTGAGCAACCTGTTCTAGTTGAAGATGTCCTTGCTCATTGCAGGGAGGTTGCCCTATATGACCTTTAAAGGTCCCTTCCAACCCAAACCATTCCATGATTCTAATATATCCAAAGCAGGTAACAGAAGGCTCAGAGTAAAGGTTGTATTTCAGCGACATAATACAATTTAAGCGTTCTTGAAAATGTTACCCAGCTAACTTGCACAAGAGATCTAAAATAATGTGATGGCCCCTGTCATAAAACTTACAGGAATGTTATATCCAAGAGCACTGTTTTTTTCAAATATGATTGAGACAGGGGAACAGGTTTAAATTTATTTGAATAAGGGGACAGTGGATGTATCACTAGTGCATAACTTCTGTTTACATAAATAACTAACACTTTAAGCTGGTTTATTAAGAGTTACAAGAGGATAAGTATACCAAAGAATATAATCAACGTTTTCTGATTAAACTAGAGGTGTTTCAAAGCCTCTATTTTGTAGGCCTCCATTTCACCTTAACTTGCAGAAAACTTTCCCAAGCCCAAATAACAACCTATCCAGTTCCTCTTGCAAGACAACCTGGTTCATACCTTGAATTCTAATGCTTTATGCAGTATGAAGCAGATTTGCAGTATGGTTTGGGAGAAAAAAAGAAAACAACCAGTAACCATGCCTTGACCAAGTGCAGAGCCATGAATTAAAATTAATAAATATGTGTAGTCCACTGGAATGAAATCCTTAGTTGAAAAGAGCTCACTTTGTGCAAGGAATTAAATGGAACAAATTTTTTAGTAAATGCCATTTTCATTAAGGATATGACAGAAGAAAAACCTACCCCAAATCCAGTAGCTAAAGGTCTTGAACTTGATGTACCCGGAATTTTGGCTGTCACCTGAGCAGAAAAAAGAACCAAACAAATCCCCCACCCCAATTAACATCTGTATGTGTCAATTATTAGTCTTTCCATATACTTCGTAGAAATAATGCTTCAATCATTACAAAAAGGATTCTCATTGTAGAACCAGATTGCACTGGCAAGGAAGTAATATTAATCAAATAGTTTCAGCTCTTCTTTAGACATACAGTATGTACTTCTAAAGTGCAGGTGCCCACTTTATATTTCATTTTGAAAACCGATGTAAGATTAAGTTGCAGCTAAATGAAAATAAGGAAATTAATGTCAATTACATTAATATGGAGGGAAAAGTTGACAGAACACATGATTTTCTGAACCCCACTGTCTAGGATGTAGCTCAACCTTTGTAACTGTATGTCAGAGACAGTAATTCTATTTACAGAATATTATTAAAGCCCTTTCAGAATGTATAATTTTGCTCTTTAACAAGGCCTTATCTCATTTTATTAAACAGGAATACACATTTTCAACCAAAGTTCCTTGTCTGCTCCATCTAACTCCACAAATTAACGGAACCTGTGCTCTGCTAATTTTTTACTTATTTTCCATATAAATAACTAAATTCTGTATTTTCATGTTAGTAGTAGACAAAAGAAAAAAAAGAAGGAAAAAAGGTAAAGAGACTCCCAAGTTAAGTTTGCATCCATGCCAAAGTTAGAGCTGCGGCTCCAGAGAATGTCTACAATACTACAATATATTTTAAAAGGTACTTACAGGGGGCCTTCTACCATGACTTGTTCTTACTGCCTGTTGAAAAGCTACATCATTTTCTAAATCCTAGAAGAGATAAAATAAAAACATCAACCCTTTTTAAACCACAACACCCAAAGCCAGAGTTTCAGAACCTTCTGATTATTGAAAGCAGGTAGGTAAAAAACCAGTAATTTTTTGCAAAATCCTTGACCCGATGATAACTGAATTACAGGCTGTACTGATATTAAATAACAGTGATAATATTTGCCTGGTATTTTAGATTATGAAATGTAAAAACTCTTTATTCTGTAAAAAATACAAACACGCTGAGGAAGCAGAGCTAAAGTTATAAAGGATAACATTAAATTTTATTTCCACAGAAATGCTTCCTACTCACACTGTTTCTCAATTCTAACCTAACACCTGCCTTGCTAATACATTAAGGTACTTCATGCCCCTCAGGTCATGCTGCAACTCTCATGAATTTGGCATTAGGATTTCACACAAGATTCCATATCCAGTGGGTTTGGACCAAATGACCCCATTGTTGTTCCAACTCCATCACACCAGCAGTTACCAGAAACTAGACTGCAGGGCTACCTTAAGACCTCCCAAATGCTCTGCCAACCTGTGGGATTCCATTTGACTGTGAGCTCCTCCAGCAGCAGCACAGTAAGAGACCAATGATCTACTGACCAATGTCAGAAAACTTGCTGCTGCACTCAATCTGAGAAACACCACATTGAATGTGCCTACAAATAATGAGGATTTTACACTTCATAAATTCTAACCATTACAGCATATGAGATCTGCCCAGATGCACGCAGGTATTTTGCTGGAATAGAAAACTATCAAAGAATTAAGCATTCAAAAAGATCCTGGCGAAACTTTATATGTTTCTTGCTAGATAAATTTCACTTCAAAGCAGTAGCACACTTATAAATTATTGTACCCACAATTTCTTATCTCATACTTCTAAGTTAAAATTCTACATATGATAAAAGTGGGAAATAGGATATATTTTTACCTCTGTGTCAAACATGGGATTATAATCATTGTAGCCAGAATAGAGATCATCTTCATCATTCTCAGGAGCCAGCTGCACATTTTGCATCATTTTTCTGTGAAACGTTTAACATGCCAAATGTTACCTCAGTGGTTTTATATAAACCATTAAAAATGTAAAATACAAACAGCAATAAGGTATACAAGTTCAAAAAAGCTCCAAACGATTAGTTAGAAAGACCAGGACTCGCCTATAAACAATATTAAATGGCACCATTTTATAGAATTATATTGTTTGGTATTTACACCAGTTATGAATATTGTTTTAAATGTATTTATCAATAAAACTAAATCATAGCAAGCAAACATATTACCACTTTCAGAACGGTATTTTTACACTGTCAGCTAATTCAGGTTTAAGATAACTGTCTCATATTCTAAAGTTTGTTATTAGGCCAAACCATGGCAGTAAGTCTAAAGAAAGATATCTCCTCCAGAGTCAAATCTTCCCTCCTTTGTGTGCCCTTAAGCCATTAAGTACATACGAAGATATGAGGAATGCTGTGTACAGAATCTGTTAGAGAGGAAGAGTGCTGCATAATCTATTACAGAGGAAGAGTGCTGCATATAGAATCTATAACCATCCCTGGAGGTTTCAAGGTGAGACTGAATGTGGCACTTAGTACCATGGTCTAGTAATGATGGTACGGCTGGACTGGATGATCCTTGAGGTCTCTTCCAACCCGGTTGATTCTATGATTCTATCATCTAAGAAGAATGCAACATATAGCTGGCAAACCCAAAACGTATTTTAAAGCTAGCATTAAAGAAGCCTGGGTTCCAAAGTCTTCACTGCCTAATACGGCCGCACTCACCTGGTAGTCCTTTCCTCACGGAGCACAGACAGGTTACCTATTTTCACCAAAACCTTCAGAAGGAACGCTTGACTTCATCGACAACATGAAGTACAAGTAACCCTCAGCCAGGACGAAGCGCAGCGCCCGCACCGAGGGCCGGTCCCTCTCCACGCAGGAGGAATCCGCCGCTGCTTCCCACCTCCTC